>NW_017307753.1:173758-274448 GCF_000935625.1 Nanorana parkeri
TCTACCAGCTGAATCTACCAGGTGCAAGAGTTTCACATTTCTGAAAAATTGTGAATAACTAATTGTAACCTGCATTCTGTACTAGCGTTTTTAAAATGTTATGCCCCCTACCTGAACAATTCACGCTCAGTGCACCAGGCATACAGTTAATACTACCCTAGCAGGAGTGCCAAGAGTGTAGGCTCCCTGCTAAGCTAATATCAGCCATGAGTCCAAAGCCTGTCCTATAGCAGGTGCTACAAAAGAAACACACAAACACATGTACACACACACTCTCAAAGTAGAAAAACTACAGTGCCCTTTTAGTGTACGGAATAGGAAAAGCTAAGCTTCGGGTTGATGTAGCTGGAGCTTACACAGGGCTCAGAACCCCCTCCTTGCCACCCAACATGACAGTATTCAGAACTGATGATTGGTTGCTCAACCAACCAACACTGCCCTGTAGAAGGAAGGGAAGAGAGTCACATGCGCCCCCATAATCATAAGCACTGCAAATTTCTATCTAGCAGGGAAGTAAAGGAAAGGTGATTATGAGTAGCATGGGAGCGTTTAGCAGTTCAGTAAATCTACTCCTTTCCCCACATACCAATTTATTAAACATAGATTAAAAAATAATGCAAGGATGAATTGCTTAAACTGAACCATTCCAGATATCTTCCTTTATTAAATAACTGTCTACCTTTAAAATTGTTTTCGCACTGAAGCTACCAAAATCAAAAGAGTGAAATGTCATGGATGAATTTGAATAACTGGAGCACAGGATTCTGGAAGGTCACACTTTTCACTTCCCACAGGGTCATTCCTAAAGAAGTCCAGGCAAAACTTTTATTAACCCTTGCAGTAAGGCTAACCCTGCACTGCATGGGTTAACTGGTCATTTTTGTCTAGGTGCTAATAAATGTTATACTCACCTGAACTGCAGAGCTGGCTTGCTCTTAGACCGGTCCTTCCAGCCTCAACCCCCCCCCCCCCCCCCCCACTTGTAGCCTGTAACAAACAAATCACCACTCCCATCCTCATGCTGACGTCCTGCCTCAAGAGAATCCCAGGTGCAGGTCCTGAGCACGTCTCCAACGCAATACTTGAAATCACATACAAAAAACGCACTACATTGTCTTCACCATAAATAAAAAATGTATTCCAAAGTAACAGACACACTGTCAATCCCCGAGCATAAACCACCTGCCTCTAATGAGTTTGACCCATTGGGCTTAATTGTAGAGTTTGTAGCATTCTCTACAATTAAGCCTGATAGTTGAAACACGTTAGAGGCAGCTGGTCTATGTCGGGGGATTGGCAGTGTGTCTGTTACTTTGGAATAAAGTTTTATTTGGTGAAGAGTCGACCCATGGAGTGCAGTTATTGTATGGGATTTCAAATATAAGGGGTTACACTGTGCATGCACAGGGCAAAGACTTCTGGGAATGGAAGAGCCATTGTGGGCAAAAAAGTGATAGACAGAACCCTTACACCATATTGCCATAGGTTCTCGGGGGGAAATTAATTCTTTGAAGATTTCCCTTGGTAAGTAAAAATATAAAGGACAAACTAAACAGGCACTTTATATCTTTTACCATCTAACCTAGTGATTATCCTATTTTGTATTATGAAGATGTATTATTTTTTTTAACCCAAAACTAAGGGGGGAAAAACCTTCTCTTAATATAGCTACAGGATAAAATATTGCTGGTTGAATTTAGAGTTCCCAGTCTGAATGTAATACCTCCTGATTGTGAGATTCAACGGCCATCAACATTCAGCTCCTAGCAAAATAGATTTGCATAGCAACACACGATACATACCCTATAGAGGTTTATATGTTGCACAGCTAGACAGAGGCGATAATTAAGGGAGGAATTTAAGTCAATATATCTACAAAAGCCTATGTGTTACAATAGAGCATTCGGAAAATGTGCCTGTTATATATAAAGATGGAAATTAAAAACCAACTCCAAATAAAACTAATATTTTACTTCTGCATGGATAAATCACATGTTGTCTTCCTTTATCTTTCAGGGGCTCCAGTGGTAGCTTATCCTCACCAGAATGTTCATTTTTAGCCAACTGCTGCACCTATTACAAAGCCATATAACAGTGTCTTCTCTTGATAGATTCTCCATAATGCAACATTTGTAAGTGAATCCAATAAAAGAGTGTCACCTTGTTATGGCCTTGTAAGAAAGGAGGGGACTCATTGAAATTTACCTGAGAAAAGAGATTCTAATGCCAAAGGCCGTTCGGCTATTCACTTTAGCTCAGTACAAGTGATTTCAGCCGTACATGTTCGGCTGAGCCGAAGTACAGAAGGAGTTCAACTCAGCCGATCCATCATCTGGATCAGCTGAGCCAAAGCTCCGGCAGCTCACTCGCTGCCGTTCGCCCCTATTCTCATAGGGACCGAATGGCAGTGAGTGAATAGCCGAATGCCTCCGAGTGGCATTCGGCTTGGCTAATCTGCTCGATACCTCTGAGGTAGCAAACAGAGTAGAAAAAAAACGTAAAAAACTAATTTAAAAAACATTTTTAAAAATTATTTCAATAAACGTAAAAAAATAGAAAATAATAAAAACAATCTAAAGAAAAAAAAAAACAGCGTGGGGTCCCCCTCTAGTAGGAAAGTTAGGAGGGACTTCATTTAAAAAAAAGAAAAAAAGTGTGGGGTTTCTTCCCAAAAACCATACCAGGGCTGGTAGAAATTTTAGGAGGGACCCCAAGTTAAAATAAAAAAAAGTGTGTGGGGTTCCCCCCAAAGTCATAACAGGCCCTTAAGGTCTGGTAGAAATATTAGGGAGGAACCCCACCCCCAAAAATGGGGAAAAAAAGACGTGGGGTCCCCCCTAAAATTCCCAACCAGACCCTTGATCTAAACAAAAGCCCGCCCCAAACCCATATGGGGCATTGGTTGTGGGGGTGTGGGCAGGGCCCCACCTTGTGAATGAGTAAGGCGTACTTGTACCCCTACCCATTCACTAAAGGGTAAAAATAAATTGTAAATAAAAAGACCATAGTTTTGTAAAAATCCTTTATTTGGAAAAAAAAACAAAACAAAGGATTTTTGACAAGTCTTTTAGTGGAAAAAAAAATAAAAAATATGGTTCCACCGACATAATCCTAAGGTCAATCACGACGTCCAGCATTGTCCACGACGACGACTCGACGAAATAAAAAATAAAACAAGAAAAAATAAATAGAAATAATAATAATTTTAAAAAAACTAGACGCCCGCCGACCTGTCCACTCGCGATGAACTCCCACCGCAGAATGGCATTCTGACAGATCCCGGCAAAACATAAACAATTGGGCAGAGCTATCATTGAAAGACAACAACTGGGTTAAGTTAACCCTCTACTACGAAGCCATGCTGTTGTCATAGAGGCAGTATGCGGTTTAGCATTGAGAGACAACAACTGGGCGGAGCCAGCTGTGACATTATGGCTGGCTCCGCCCAACTGTTTACATGTAATGACAGCCCAGCATACGCGTTCGGCTCGGCAGAGCCACACGGCTGCCTTCATCTGCTGTACGGGCTATTGTGAATAGACCGTACAGCAGCCCTTCCGTTCGACTGAACCGAAGGGCCCAGGCGGCCAAAGCGAACCGAAGGATCAGCCGAAGCTACGGCTTGATCCTCTGGCTCTTTTGTGAATAACCCTCTTAGTTTCCAATGGCTCAGTCTTGTTGGTAGCAGACACCATAGAGATTTAGCTTAAAGGTACAACCCCCAATTCCAAAAAAGTTGGGAGGCTGTGTATAATCTACATAAAACCAGAATGCAATGATTTGTATATCTCATAAACCCATATTTTATTCACAATAGAAAACATATCAAATGTTTAAACTGAGAAAATGTACTATTTTAAGAAACAATAAGGTCATTTTGAAATTGACGGCAGCAACACTTCTCAAAATAGTTGGGACAGGGCCGTGTTTACCACGGTGTAGCATCCCCTCTTCTTCTAACAACACTTTGTAAACAGCTGGGAACTGGGGAGACCAGTTGCTGGAGTTTTGGGGGAGCAATGTTGTCCCATTATTGCCTGATATAGGATTCTAACTGCTCAACAGTCCTGGGTCAAGATACACCAAATATTGTCAATTAGTAAAAGATCTTGACTGCAGGCAGGCCAGTTAAGCACCCGGCCTCTTCTACTATGAAGCCATGCTGTTGTCATAGATGCAGTATGCGGTTTAGCATTGTCCTGCTGAAATATGCAAGGTCTTCCCTGAAAAAGACATTATCTGGATGGGAGCATATGCTGCTCTAAAACCTGGATATATCTTTCAGCATTGATGGTACCTTTCCAGATGTGCAAGCTGGCCATTCTATACGCTCTAATGCGCCCCCCATACCATCAGAGATGCAGGCTTTTGAAGTTAGCACTGATTACAAGCTCTAGTCAGGAGGACACGGCGCCCATGGTTGCCAAAAAGCATGTCAAGTTTAGATTCGTGTGACCACAGAACAGTTTTCCACTTTGCAACAGACCATTTTAAATGAGCTTTGGCCCAGAGAAGACGGCTGCATTTCTGGGTCATGTTTAGATATGGCTTCTTCTTTGCATGATAGAGCTTTAACTTGCATTGTTGGATGTTCACAGACAGTGATTTCTGGAAGTATTCCTGAGCCCATGCAGTGATGTCCATCACAGATTCATACCGGCTTTTAATGCGGTGCTGTCTGAGGGCCCCAAGATCGTGGGCATCCAATATTGCTTTTCAGCCTTGTCCCTTGCACACAGATGTTTCTCCAGATTCTCAGACTCTTTTGATGATATAATGTACTGTAGATGATGATATATTTAAAGTCTTTGCAATTTTACATTGAGGAACATTATTCTGAAATTGTTGGACAATTTTTAGATGCAGATTTTCAAAGATTGGTGAACTTCTGCCCAGCTTTACTTCTGAGACACTCTGACTCTCTAAGATGCTCTTTTTATACCCAACCATGTTACAGACCTGTTGCCAATTAACCTAATTAGTTGCAAAATGTTCTCCCAGCTCTTCCTTGTTAGTACCACTTACTTTGCCAGCTTTTTGTTGCCCTGTCCCAACCTTTTTTTTTAGAAGTGTTTTTTTAGAAGCTGCCTTCAATTTCAAAATGACCTTATTTTTTTCTTACAATGGTCTATTTACTCAGTTTAAACATTTGATATGTTTCCTATTGTGAATAAATTACAGGTTTAGGAGATTTGCAAATTATTACATTCTGTTTTATGTAGATTTTAGACAGCATCCCAACTTTTGTGGAATTGGGGTTGTAATTTTTTTAGCAACTTAATAAAAAAAGAAAATACTATAACCTACCACTAACAAGAATGAGAAGACATATAGAACAAAAACCAGATGAGCACTTCCTATGGAATGCCATAGGAAGCAGGTTCTTGTGCATTAACCTACACCCTGGAAAATCAGGCTACTGTCACATAATTGTCAGGGTAAAAATATATTGAGTACATCTTAATACATACTATATATACTGTGGCATTGCGTGGCAATACCACGGTACAATGTGGCATCGAAGTCACCCAGGACTCCCAGCAAGAGGGGCTGAGAGGTTCCAGGAAAGTACTTTTACTAGGAAAGAGCTGGCTTTGCAATTCTTTCTGGGGTGTCTGGATTATAGTTGGGTTCCTGAGACCGGGAGATCTCTAAGAGAATTGGGAGGGATGGAATCTCCATTCCTCAGTCCGTATTTTCATAGTGACTAGCACCCAATAATTTTGCACCTGTGCACAACCCTTATAAATGGGCTGCTGTCTTCAGGGGTCCAACTGGGAGACAGAGGAGGTGATTGTCTAGGAGTCAGGAATGCACCACCCTGGAACCAGCCTGTGTGCCTGGCGGACTGTGGAGCAGGTCACCTGTGTGGCAAGGGGACAAGAAACAGCCTGTGTGGCAAGCGTTTTGAATACAGCCTGTGTGGGGAAGGTTTTTGTTAAAGAGACAACCTGAAGTTGGTGTGACTTTGAAAATGTTATTTTGCTAAAGGAAAAAGCTGAACTTTATATTTGAAAACCCCTGCGAGGGAAATCCTGTGTGGACTTTTGAGGCAAAGAACCCCTAAAAATAAGTTGTTGGCGAGTGGAAGTGTCCTTAATGCGCTACCAGTTGCAGCGAGTTCTCACAATACATTTACATTGACCCAAGTTTGAACCCACTTAAAAATGCTGCAAGAACAGAAAAACTTGTTATTTACATTGATTTCTCAGCAAGACAATTTTGTTGCCTTGACTCCATAGAGTGTACCTACAACCTGCGTGAAGGGTGAAGTTCCAGCAGCTGCCCTTTAATAATTCTACAAGCCTGGTGATGAAATCACAAAGAGTATCTAAAGGGTTATTAAACCCTCTGGTGTTTTTGCATATATCTATGGCTAGCAAGCAGTAGATATATGCAAAAAGTGAAAAGAAAAAAAAAACGCTTTAAAAGCGGTTTAAACTTACCTGTGCCTTCCCTGCGTGCTCCCGTCCGAAAATGTGAAAATTCCCGCAAAGGATTTTGGGGCAGGCGCATGTGCAGTTCACATTTTCGGCTGGGAGACGAGGAGATATACAAGGTAAGTATATTGATGCGTGCACCCGCATGCAGACACCGTGGGACAGGAAGTGCCAGCAAGGACAGAGGAGTCAGCGCTGGATCGAAGACCCGCAGCAACGCTGGAGGGACAGATGAAAAAGACAGGAAAGAAGAAGATCGGATTAAGAAACATCATTTAAGGTAAGTGCTGACATTAACATTGGGGGGAGGGGAAAAAATCTTTGACTTTAAAGGGGTTCTAAACCCTCCATTTTTTTTGCCTATATGTACTGCTGGCAAGCAGTACATATAGGCGAAAAGGTTTTTTTTCAAAACCCGCTTTAACAGTGGTTTACACTTACACTGTTCTCGCTGCGCGCTCCCGCCCAAGAATCCGAAACTGCTCGGGCGGCCGCAAAGCATCTTGGGGCAGGCGCATGCTCAGTTCGGATTCTTGGTCGGGAGACGAGCAGAGACGCAAGGTAAGTCTATGGACGCGTGCACCCGCCTGCAGATACCGCTGGATCGGAAGTGCCTGCAAGCAGAGAGGAGTCAGCGCTGGATCGGAGAGCCGCCGCACCGCTGGAGGGACAGATGAAAACATCAGGAAAGAAGAGGAAGATTGGATTAAGAAACATCATTTAAGGTAAGTGCTGACATTAACATTGGGGGAGGGGGATTTTTTTTTTACTTTGACTTTAATGTCACTTTAAGCTGTTTCTCACTCAGCTTGTTCATTTGAAGTTATTGGTTCATGCTGTCTTGTACCTTACAAGTGACACTAAACACAGGAATTAAATCTTAGAAATGCATTCAAGTGCCTAACCATTAATAAAAATGTATATTTTTGTGTATCACTCAGCTGTAGAACGTTTGGAGCGGTGACTACTTTACAACACACACGGGGACCATGGGGAACAAAAATAACCACCCTCCAGAAGGAAGGACAGTGTCAGCATGAATTCAGAGATGATTTGAGGATCTACAGCTGAGTGATACACAAATAAGATACATGTTTGATAATAGTTAAGGTACCTAAATGCATTTGTTGTGATTTAACTCCTGAGTTTAGTGTCACTTTAATGTCATTTTTACAACAGAAACTGTGCAGTGTTTAGACTATAAATTGTTCATTCGTACAATTCATTATTTAGGAACTAGGATATGTTACATTGTTCATCTAGCCTTTCCAAGGACATTAGCAAACATAGAGGAGAGTGGAGTAAGGCTACCAATAAACAACTTGATAAAGAAAGGCAACAACTCCAATGTGAACTATTTCCTGCAAGCATTCCTTATTTTCTCTATACTTAAGAGTTAAAACTTGGACCTGAGGCAGTTGGAGATACTTATTATCTACAATTGAACAAGGCGGTACATTTCCCTGAAAACATTTTGAGTACTGTATGCTTATAAAACTAGGCCACGCTATGATGCTATAAAATTGCTCTATCTTAAATTACTTTATCCTTGACTCTATGGTAAGTGTAGCAAGTAAGGATGGGTAAAGATATCACTTTTTCTGCCTTGAAAGAGGACAAAAGTACAATAGACCTAAAACAAAGTGAACACTCAATCTTTTTTAACTAACAAATCCAGATCAAACAAATATACGTTGCCAAGCCAAATATTCCTTTAAATTTTTTCCAAACACTTATAGTTATAATTTCCAAACAGCTGGCTCCAACTCTCTCAGCTCTTCTTTCCTGAATTTTCTCTCCACTACAAGATCACAATGGACAGCACAGTCTCCTGCTGCTGCTCATCTACTAACTTGGAGAAGGGAGGAGGGGGAGAGGGAATCAGGGGGCAGAGGAGTGTCTTGTCCTGTTGTGTCTGTGTGTTTGTGAAGACACACACAGTTTACTAGCACACATAAGGGTGACTCCATAGGGCCCTAGAAGGGAAAGGAGCCACCCTAAAACAGGAGACCAGGACCAGTGCTCAGGAGACCAGTTGGCTCTGCATGGAACTAAAACGTTCAAACATCAAGCAGCAGCTTCAATTGTAAGTTTTTTTGATAAGGATTTGAAACAGCCTAAAATACTTTTTTGACTTAAAAAAAAATCCCAGAGCAGCTCTACCTATGGATTCCACATGTTGGTGAGCTTGTTCTAGGCAATGTATTATAACTTAAAAATGTATTTCATCATATGTATCTGTATAGAAATATTGGGGTATATGTTTTTTTTTTGGATATAACCTCATATAACAATTATAATGTTCTACTGTTAATTAATACCGCAATAATGTTTGCACACTAAAGCTGGCCATACACTAGTTGTGGCCATTCATGTAGCTGGGCTATTGTAAGTAGCCACCGCTCCAAGCTCACTTCCATGATAGACTATAAATTCAATACAAATGAGTAAACTAAATGTGAGATTATAATCCATCACAGGAGTGAGCTTGGAGCGGTGACTACTTTACAACACACGCAGGGACCATGGGGAACAAAAGTAGCCCCCCTCCAGAAGGAAGGATGGTCAGCACCAATTCAGAGATGATTTGAGGATCTACAGCTGAGTGATACACAAATAACATATTTATTTAAATTTCTGTTAATAGGGAAGGTACTTGAATGCATTTTGAGTTTTAACTCCGGAGTTTACTGTCACTTACTTCTAAATTGAGCAGTGTATGGCTAGCTTAACCACTTCAAGACCAGGTGTTTAGACCCCCTTCCTGGCCAGGCCATTTTTCAGTGTTCAGCGCTGCGATACTTTGACTGACGTTTATTCCGTCATGCAACGCTGTACTGAAATGAATTTTATACCATTTTTTGGGGACAGATAGGGCGTTATTTCGGTGGTATTTAATCACCACTGGGGTTTTTATTTTTTATTATAATTAGGAAAAATTACAAATGTGGGAATGAACAAATCTAAAACAGGTGCCTGCCGTATTCAGTGTATGCATTAGTGACCAAATAGAATAGGGAGAAAAACACTACACTTATTCTTTATATTGTTTATATCAGTGTTTTTCCAGTGTCTTTGTAGACTCATAGTTGTAGATGTCCATGTAAACAAAGTAGCAGCATAGTGGTAGTGATTTTATATAATACTGGACCATAGTATTCTGTGACAATGCTACGATTTTGGATTTTCCATCACTTTAAGTCTCAGTGACAATGGTCACAAGACAAATAGAGAGGGTGAATATCCCTAACGGGGCCACAGATATCATTAAAAACCTGACAGAGGTTCTGACCTTTTATCTACTCCTCCAAAGCTAAAAAAGCTATAGAACGTGCACTAATGCGTGACTGCGCAGAGGTGAACGGTCCAACCCGGCTCTGTGGGCCATGCCGTGCATGCACACATGTGCAGATGCATGCACAACTCCTTTTGTATGGGCTTTTTTTGTACGGGCTTTTAACAATATGATCTTGTCAGTGCAAGGGAACCCAGTATATTTTTATGTGCTGTTAATACTTTTTTCAATAAAAATGGCCTTGTTAGCAAATACATTTTTTGTAAATTTTATTTTCTATTTTTCTTTTTTTTGGATTGATACTTTTATGGCCTGTTATACAGTATTTTATGGTTTAGAATTCACATGACTTGACATGAGAAGATAACTTACAGATTAAAACAGCTGATCAATGTTTACCACAGTCTATTGCCATCATATCAAAGCACACCCACTAAGATGCCCAGAGCCGTTTTCTTTTGCTAATGTTGATTTGGTTATTTATAACAGGGCTGTTCACTAAAGGGAGAAGAGTTTGGAGAAGGCAGGAGAAGTGAACAATCTAGGACAACATAGCTGATTTGGAAAAATCCTCGAAATCAGCTCACTTTCCAGTTCAGCTATGTTGTCCTAGATTGTTCACTTCTCCTGCCTTCTCCAAACTCTTCACCCTTTTGTGAATAACCCTGGTAGTGTTTCCTGGTTCACAGCAATTAATATAATTGAATGCCTTTCTAGTTAAAGTTCTATGCCTTATTTGATTTTTCCTGACATGGTTAAGTGAATGAACAGGCTACTAACTGCCTTATTATGTGATAGATGTATTTATCAATATATTGTATAAACAGATGCAAGTCTGGGTTTTGCATGTCACAATGTTTGCTGAGTGAATGGTACAGGAAAGTTTTAACAACTGGTTGGTACAAATATATGAAAATATGTTTTGCATATGAATACATCTGCAGATTTCTCTGCAATCCCCCATGAATGCAGGATTGCATGGATAGATAACATTTATCTGATCATTGACTGTCTGTTGAAAAGGATTTTCCAGCCTGTTAGAAAGTTATTTCCTCTGCTAATCCTTTTGTTCACCATTGATTATTTGGCTTAATGGATTATTTGGGTTTTTAGGGGGCTTTATGTGTTGCTACAATGATCACATATATTTGTCAGTGATCCTCATAAAATATCAGGCATGGCTATTCTGACCTTTGCCTCTGAAGGTGCCCATACACCTTGCGATTATCATTCAATTTCCCAACGAAATTGAATTTTCGTACGGTAATCAGCCAGTTGATGGGAAGTGAACAATCAGAATTACTGTACAACTAGACGAACTTCGTCAATCGGTCAGGCTAGAAAACTTTCTTTGAATCGTACGAAAATCGATGGATTAGTGGCATTTTCATGCGAAAAAAATCCCAACAAGAACAATGCACATGTGCAAACGAAAATCTGTTCTGTCGATCGACAAAATTCAGTCAGTTAGTATAGCTAACGAACAATAATTGAAATCCACATTGGTCTGTGCAGGATCGGGCAGTCGTGCGGTTCGATGACGTGAAAAACCATATGATAATTGTAAGGTGTATGGCCAGCTTTACTTAAGTGAGTGTTTACTTGGAAGGAGATAATTGTGGATTGTTTGTATCAGCCAACTCTTGTATTTATTCTATCCATGGGCGATCTAAGAGCAAATTGTTGATTTACGTGTCAGGTGAGTTTCTAACAAAGCAATAATTCTTGCTTTTTTGTTTTTTCAAGTGCTGCAGGAAAGCAGAGCTCTCAACTCTATTTTGGATGGAGTTATTCCTATATCATTATGGTCTGGGCTATGTGGTGATGTAGCAACATAAATAAATCCAATAAGTGATTAGTGGTAACATTTTGGATTTCCCATCACTTTTGCCTTGGCAACAATGGTCACCAGAAGAAATAAAGAGGGTGATTCAATCACAGGGAACACAGACAACAATAAGAACCTGACAAAGGTTCTAACCTTCCACACAATATCCAAAATGAAAGAAAACATTTTGGTTTCAGAAATACTTCCCAGTTGCTAGAAACCTCTAAATATTTTTTAATTCATTCTCCCTGTCCAATTGAAAGTGCCTGATACTGCTCTGATGGAAAAAAGAATATTCTTTATTGCTACCTTAGCTTCTTACTACAATTAACCTTGAATAAAAGTGAATTGAAAAAGCACAGTTGCTCAGCACTTCTGCCTTACGACACTTGGGTCCTTAGTATGAATCCCAGTCCGGACCCTATCCACATGGAGTTTACATGGCATCCCTGTGATTGTGTGGGTTACCTCCCACACTCATAAGACATGCTGCTACATTAATTGGCTTCTGTGTAAATTGGTTCTAATATGCCTGCATATTAGATAGGTATCGTAGACTGTAAGCTACTGTGTATGTGGGGAATGAATATTGAGAATTTTAAAAAATCTTTTTTTGCTCTATTGAAGCCTACAGTTGGCTTACAAGAAGAAAAAAAAAGCAGATTGCAGTGTCGCTTTAGCTCAGATTAGTCTTTATATTCTGACTATTGTTTGTAACAGTTGTATTTACAGTGAAGACTACTACGGAGACTGAAGTGTATCTGGAAAACAAGGCAGATCATTTCAACAATAAATTAAATACAATTATGTATGATGTTCTCACACAGTAATTACATCCAGTAATAACAATATTCATTTGATTCCATTTTCAATACAGACACTGCTACATAATAATGGCTTGTCCTACCATATAAATGATTATCATCTAAATAATATAAAATTAAACTTTATGATGTGCAAATTGAAGATAAATACCGTGTGTATGTATATATATAGATCTATATACACTGAGTGGCCAGATTATTATGACCACCCCATCAGTATTTCGTTGGGCCACCTTTTGCCTTCAATACTGCGGCAATTCTTCTTGGCATTGACTCCACGAGATGTTGAAAGTTGATGCGAGGAATCTGACATCATGCCTGATGAATAGCACTGTCCAGTTCTGTGAGATTTGATGGTTGTGGAACCAGCTGCCTGATGGCTCTTTCAACTTCGTCCCACAAATGCTCAATTGGATTGAGATCTGGTGATTGTGGGGGCCACCAAAGCAAGGTAAAGTCTCCCTCGTATTCTTTAAACCACTCCTGCACAATACGAGCACCGTGGCAAGGCACATTGTCTTGTTGGAAGAAGCCATCTCCATTGGGATACGCCATTGACTAGTCGCTGACGGCCACAATTCCCACGTTCAGACCCAGATTTTCGGCTGACAGTCCAGTCTTTAAACACCTTAACAACAGCTGCTCTTGAACATTTAACGAATTCTGCTGTGTTGCTGATACTCGCTCCATGGCTCCGAGCGCCAACAATCCTCCCACGTTCAAAGGCTGTTAAATCGCGTTGTTTCCCCATATCTTCAGAAATAAATCACTTCTACTGTCGTGGTAAACAACCTGCTTCCCTATTTATAATGGTCTGGCCCTCTAGCAACTTCAGCGCAAAATGATAGCTAATTTGCCTACAAACGTCAGGTGGTCATAATAATCTGGCCACTCAGTGTATATATATATATATATATATTGCAATCTTATGATAGTATACAAAATAGAGCTAAACAATGCATTAGTGCAGTGCTTTTCATTATTTATATACAATGAACCCCTTATTAAAAGCCAATGTTTACTAAGTACTCCCTGGTGTTACTAGTAATCCCTATAGGCACATAAATGTTTATTAAAGCAATTGATTGCATTACTAGTATCCATTTTATATGTTACATATCATCTTGTAAAATTTTAAAGAGACTCTGTCTTTGACTTAACCCATTTAGTCTCTTTATAGCCCAACCACTTTAACTCATCTTTCCGGTCACTGTGTTCCTCAGCAGTCCTAACCATGTGTAAGCTCCATGTTAGATAGTGTTGAAGCTTAAATGCTGTTGGTGACATTGTCGTCCTTCTCATCGAGGGGAAAATGAATTTCCAAGTTTACCAGAATATCGTACAGGATAATGTAAGGGTGGCTGTCTGCCAGCTGACGCTTAGTAGAAATTGGCTGATGCAGCAGGACAATGACCCTAAGCATCGATGTAAATCCACAACAGACTGACCTCAGATAAAGAAAATCTGCCTTTTCGGAGTTGCCCAGTTAGGCCCCCGTTCACATTGAGCGATTTATCGCACAGTAATTCCCGCAATATCGCGGCTATTTACCGTGCGATATCGCTCTTCAATGCATCTCAATGGGGCAAAGGGTCCTGCTGTCGCGGGTCGTGTGTCGCTACAGCAGGACCCTTTTTGGAGCGGATTTTGCCGCGATTCTCACTTGCTCAATGCGACAAATCACGCGATATCGCGCAAAATGCAAATTGCGCGACAAACGTGCAATTTGCGAATCGCAAATGTAAACGGGGCCTTAGAGCCCAGATCTTAACCCCATAGAGATGCTCTGAAATGACCTCAAGAGAGTCATTCACACTAATGGCTGAAGCAGTTTTGTAAAGAGGAATGGTCAAAAATTCCTCCTGAACATTGTGCAAATCTGATCCAGAGCTACCAAAAGCACTTGATTGAAGCCATTGCTGCCAAAGGAGGTTTGACCAGCTATTAACTCCAACAGTTCACTTACTTTTTCCTTCAGCACTGTGAATGTTTAATGGGTGTGTTCAATTGTTTGTGTGTTATCGGCTTAAGCACATTAGGGGGAATTTATCAAAACTGGAGCAGACAGAATCTGGAGCAGTTGCCGATGGCAACCAATCAGCTTTTCTCTTTCATTTTCAAAGCTTAACTGAACAAACTGAAGAGAGGAGCTGATTGGTTGCTTTGCACAGCTGCTCCAGTTTTGATAAATTCCCCTCATTGTGTTTATCTATTGTTGTGACTTAGATGAGGATTAGATAACATTTTATGGCAAATTACTGAAGAGGACCAGTTAACTCCAAATAGTTCACATACCTTTACTTGCCACTGTATAATTCCTACCCAACAGGCTATGTTTATCTAAAAATAGCTAATGTGGAGTTGTTGCCCATTGCGCTCAATCAGATTTTTCTCTTCATTTTCTCAAGAGAACAATAGATAAGGTTTGGATGGTCACTTTAGGCATCATTTCCACTTGTGTTTCCTTCTTTTTTAAACCCCCGAGTTGTTTTCTGTTTTGTTTTGTTTTTTTCTACACAAGTTAATTCCTGCTTCCTCTCTTCCTTTGCTAAAGGAGCATAGGGTTCAGGTCTTTGCTTTTAAACTATTAATTATCTTGGAGTACTGTTATTGAATTAGATAAATGATTAACTGTGAGCGTTTTTTAATTCATTTTACTCAAACCAACACAGATGGTATTTAATGCACACATTCATGAGCTAATGTTTTTGAAGACTAATTTATCATAAAAGGGATGTTTCTTTTTTTTTTTTCTTTTTTAATTTGCCAGGATCAAAGGGAAAGATTTAAAGGAGACCTGTTATGGCAATTGCCACATATATCTAATACAATGTCAACTGCAAATGTTCTTACCCTCTGCTTCAGTCCATGGAAGCTGTGACAAGAGCTGTAGCACTTAAAGGAGAACTATTGGGTAAGTGTTTTTCACCATAGTTTTCTTTAAGGTCACGGGAGGACATAAACTAGCGTCCTCCCGGGACACAAAGCTCAGTATACCGTGAGCTACAGCTCGCGGTATACCACAGCCAAGTGGCATACCACACTGAGCCACAGAAGAGTGCTAGAAGGCCACCAAAGGTTTTGCTACCAATTTTTCCATCCTATTTTTCCTTTTCAAGGAATTTAATTTCTGCTGAGCTTTTTTAAAAGCTACAGTGGTGTTGGAAGACCTGGATATTATAGGTTCTCTAAAATGTAGGTTCTCAAGGTCATTTTAAAGTGGTTTTTTTTTAGCACCACTCAACCAATTTCTGGTGATGACTAGTGATGAGCAGAACAGGTCCGAGTTCGGTTAGAATTCGAACTTTACAACATCCAAAAAGTTTGATTTCGAACTTGAACTCAATGCAAGTGAATGGAGGTAGAAATTTCAAAAAAAATTGTCCCCTTTAGGAGGTTTTATATGCAAGCTAAAAGTGTATGGGTACTGCCCTAGGGGACATGGATCAATGAAAAAAAAACTTTTACAAAACGCAGTTTTTAAAAGGAGCAGTGTTTTTAACATCACTAAAGGGGTAACAATAAAAATGAAAAATTCCTTTAAATATTGTGCCTGGGGGTTCCCTTACTGCCTGTAAAGTGGCAAATCTGTCAATGTATGGAATCTGCTACAGCAAAACTGACATTTGTAAAATAAAGCGTGCAGTTCCCCCTCCCAAACAATACCAGACCCTTTAGGACTGGTAGAAATGTTAGGAGGGACCAAATAAAAAAAAAAGCACGGGGTTCCCCCCAAAAGTCATACCAGACCCTTAAGGTCTAGTAGGAATATTTAGGAGGGACACCGTGTAAAAAGAAAACCAAAAACAAAAAGTGTGTGGGGTTCCCCCTCAAAGTCATACCGGGTTTGGCCTTGGCGAGCATCCCGGGCCATACTGGGAGGGTGCTTTTCCAGTGTCACCCCTGGAAAAGCAGCCGATGGGGAGAAGGGCCCATACCCCACAAGCCCTGGGGCATTGGTTGTGGGGGTGCGGGCAGGGGGCTTATTCACATCAGGGTAGCACTTAAATAAAGGGGCACCCAGATGCACGCCCCCTTGTGAATAAGTTAGGGTTACCCCATTCACTAAAGGGTTAAATAAAATTGTAAATAAAAGTCCAGACTTTTGAAAAAAATCCTTTATTTGGAAAAAAAAAGACTTTTTTGACAAGTGTTTTATTTTAAAAAAAAATTGATCCACCGATGTAATCCAGGGTCAGTCATGACGTCCAGCGTTGTCCACGACGATGAAGACTTGACTAAATAAAACATAAAACAATAAAAAAATAGAAATCATTTTTAAAAAAACGACGACTGCTGTTCAGTTCACCCGCGACAAACACCCGCCGCATAATGGCATTTTGACAAATGCCGGTAACATATAAACATTTGGGCGGAGCTAGCAGTGACAGATAGCTCTGCCCAACTGTTTACAGTTGTGACAGGTGAGCCATGATTGGGCAGAGTCATCATGAATTTGCCTAATCATGGCTTTACTGTTCTCGGTGCCCTGATTGGTTCTCTGTGCCCTGTGGTCAGGTGCAAGGCTTTAGCCAATTAGAGCTCACAAGGCATAGTGGCTTGAGGGAGTTGCTCGGTAGGCGAATAACCCACCGAACACCCTGACAGTTTTAGTGTTCGCCAAACACATGAACTGCCGATGTTCGAGTCGAACTCACGTTCAGCTCGAACATCGAGCCCAACACTAGTGAGGACAAGACCAACCACCTGTTCTTAATAACTGCAATGGTGTTGGCAGACCTGGATACTGTATGTTCTCAGAAATGTGGGCTCCCAAGAACTTAAAGGTTAATCGTCAGGTTTTTAATTAAGCACCACTCAGCCAATTTCTGTTGATGATAATGTAGCCACCTTGCCCTGTTGGATGACTATTTAAATTTAATTTGCTAAGACTGTATTCAGTCTGGTTGATTGCATAGTCTATGCTCATCTGGCTTTCCCTAAGGATTCTGTTATTGATTGCATCTACCTGCTGATGGGTGTACACTTGCCATAGAGCAGAGAAACCAATAAGGGAATGCTACAGATATATATGTCTCACCAGCCAACCACTAGGAGTTTCATACATATCTTGGTTTGACCATGTGAGACTCTCTTTTCCTGTCAGCTCCATGGCAGCACACAAATGGGTTAATCCCTCCCTCCTCCCCCTAATCAGGATCGTAACTCATAAAAGCTGAAAGATTACCCTGGCTTGCCGTTCCTGTTTTTTTTTTCCTCCTACATGTCAGGATCAGAGCAGTGTGCCTACCTAGCAGGGATAAAGTTGCTGTCCGCCTTCTTCTTCTACCTCCTTGAGTTGGCGAAGTCCCTGTGAGCCCTTTCCTAAATGGTGCAGGTCCATGGGAGCCTCGCTGGCGATCCTCGGGGCCTGGCTAACAAGGTGTAAGTACACTGCTGTTGCTCAATATGGGTGGAGGAGATATTCCTACTAGGTCTGGGCGCCTAAAGGTGCCCATACACCTTACAGTTATCTGGAGAATTTTTGTCTTTCAGCAGAAAACGTTTGTCTGTTTGGATGAAAATTAGACAAAATTAGACATCTCTAGATGCAAACTGCACATGCTCAAACGAAAGTTTGTCCTTTTGATCAATGTAAATCAGCCAGGTGGTGATGCTGACAAGCGTTGTTTGTGAACTACATTGGTCTGTGCATGATGGGTTGTACAATGGTTGTAAGTTGTATGGCCACCTTTACATATGTGATTCTGTGGTGCTGCTAATGCCTAAGCTGTATCTTGCAGGTATATACCTGAAACACCCATTAGCTTGCTTTCAGGTGCTTTAGCCCCACAGGTGCTTGCTGAGTGCAGGCTGCTGCCACTTGTAGCTCTGCTACTAAATCTTTTAACTGGATCTTACAGAAAGGTGTTTGCTAACTCTGTCAGCTTCATCTTGTGCCCTAACTCTTGGGTGCCTTTCTTGTGAGTATTTTGCTGTCACCAGTGGTTCCCCAGCATTGGTAATGTTTAAAATGTAACTTATGAAGTTGTTGCTTCATTGCAGGCCTATTCTGCCTGTTATTCGGTATTCTTTCTTGTGTATTTCTATGTATTGTGTTAGTGACAAGAGCCTGTGGTGCCATAACCTGTGTGGAGCCGGTGTTTGTGGCTCCTTGCTGTGCTGTCTGGGGCTCCCAGTGGCGGTGTTGAAATGCACGCTGTGCGTTCCACTGATGTCATTTCCGCCGCCAGGGAGCTTTTGACCTCTCCATTGTAAGACTTGCCGCGGCAGGTGGAACGCACGCTATGCGTTACACCCAGGGGAGAGTGGAACGAAGGCTTTGCGTTCCAGTGCGCTCCACCGCCGGCTGGGCAGTCTGCGTTCCTTCTGGTGGAGGAGTTATTAGGGGGGCTATTTAAGTCACCCAGCCCGTCAGAGATGGCTGTTTGTTTTGAGTCTGGTGGTACACAGTCAGCCGAGCCACCGCATTCTTGGGATAAGTAAGTGCTTATATTGATCGTTAGCTGATTATTGTAGTTGCTGTTGGTTGTGCTAGCATTTTTCATGCATGCACAGCATGCCTCTAGACATATCCCCACCCGTCAAAGATCGCCAGTCGCAAAGAAGGTAGGCGCCTGCTCCTCATCGTGGTTTGCTGTCTAAAGGTCAGCCTTTTCTTTTTGTATCATATACCTACCCTGTGTTCGGTTCGTCTAGGTCCGGCTCTCGCCATGTTCGGGAGTGCAGTAAGTCCTCTGCGTCTAGTTGAGGGAGATCACCTTCTCCAGAGCAAGACACTCGTCATTCCAAAAGAAGATTTCGCAACCGGTTTCCGTCTGTAAATCATCGGATTCCATCAGAGCAACGGGGGCACTCCCACCATCCTCAGCCCCTTCAGGGGCTTATTGGGCATGTACCAATATGGCCTTACCGGAGAAAACGGCATGTAAATCATGTTTTCAGAGGCCACTAAAGACAAGGAGGCAGGTATATGCAGGTTATTTATTTACTGCAGAAAGTCTTTCAGGATACCCTCAAGAAATGTTTCTTCTGCATAGGGTCAGTCCTTAAACCAGCCTACTATAGATCCAGCTCAGGAGGCTAGTCTGGGCCCTTCTAGAGCTAGAGCCCCCTCCGGACACCATTCTGATTCACCCTCTTCAGATGAAGAATGTATCCAAGATGAATGGAGTCAGGTGGATGGGAAGTATTCCTTTAGAGATGGATTCTCTAAGCTGTATCCTTTTAAGAAAGAGGATCTTAAACACTCGGATGAATCGCCTGCCTTAATGAGGCTGGCAAGGCATGTCACGCTGCCCCTTGGTGACGCTGTTACCCATAAGGATGTCTTGGAGAGATGGGCAGATTTTGATCTTAAAAAGATCTATCTCTTGGCCGACGGGGCCTGCAAACCTGCAGTTGCTATGGCAGTACCTTCCAAGGCCCTGGAGGCTTGGGGGGGGCAGCGCTGAAGCAGCAGTTTTGGAGGATCTTAGTAAATCTGGGATCTTAGACCGCTTAAAGAATATCAGATTGTCTTCTACATTCTTCACCGAGGTTCGGGCAATGTTAAATTTTAGCCAGAGTTATGTTGGCCGCAGTGGCGGGCAGAAGGGCTCTGTGGCTCAGACCGTGGGTGGCGGATCCCACATCCAAGCAGGGATGATGTGATTCTATTTGAGGGTCAGTTGCTACTCTGCAACAAACTAGACTCCGCAACAGCTAAGGCTACTGGAGGTAAGTCATACGATGCATTGCATACGGTGCAGTCTCTCTTCCCCAGAAGAGGTTCCGGGCGCAAAGCAGTGCCTCTCGGGTGCCCTATCTCACAATCTACTGTTAGTGTCTCATTGTCTTCAGATCGTCGGGTCCATGGTGTCAACTATTCCTGCAGTCCAGTGGGCCCAATAGTTTGTTTCTTCCAGACCGGGTTCTTGCGGCAGTGGAAGCCGGAAGGCCTCCACCAACTCATTTGGATATCTCCCTAATGCGGAGCAGCCTGGGGTGGTGGTTCATGGACTGCAACCTACTAGGCTGTCAGTCTCTCCTCCTTACCACGTGGACGGTGAATTCCTCAGATGCCAGGGCGCTATTGGCCTTCCAGCGATTTATCCTGGGGAAGTCAGCTCTGATGAACATCGACAATACCTCAGCGGTGGCTTGTATCAGAAGACAAGGGGGTGCACACAGTCGTGCCCTGCTGGAAGAAGTCTCTCCTATTATGACCTGGGCTCAGATCCATCTTCACTTATCGGCAGTGTACGTGTCCCCTCAATCACAAAGCAGATTATCTATCCAGAGTTCCTCGGGACAACGACGAGTGGTGTCTCCTCGATCAAGTATTTCAGGACACGGGGTCCTGGGGCTTAACTCCGGAAGTAGACCTATTTTTGTCCCGAACCTACACCGAAGTCGTGAAGTTCTTCTCGAAGTTTCCATGTGCACAAGCTGTGGCGACGGACGCCCTGACAGCAGAATGGACATTCAGACTTCCCGCCAGTGCCTTTTCATACTACAATTTCTGAGGAGACTCCGGAGAGAATAGGTGGCTGTCCTGGCAGTGATTCCAAACCAGCCCAAGGGGCCTTGGTATCCTCTCCTCCGCCTGATGGGTATCCAGCCTCCACTATTCCTACCGCCATTGCCCGATCCTTCACCCAGCACCTGTGAAACTTTGCCTAGCAGCATGGATTCTTCTTCATTCTAGGAAGCCCAGTACTACTCGTCCTCACATTAAATGCTGCCTTTCTAGTTGCTATCACCTCCACCAGATGGGTTTTGGAGTTGGCTTCTCTTGGGTTTAAAGAACACTTCACCACTTTCCTGGCAGATGGAGTGATTCTAGTTCCCATGCTGAGGTTCATTCCCAAGGTTGTGACTGACTTTCACATACACCAAGAAATTGTATTACCAACCTTCAAGTCAGATGATGGGAGCCAGATGAGCCGCTTTGATGTAGGTAATACGCTAAATGCGTATATTTTGGCCACGGAAGGGCTCAGGTCTATGGGTCATATCTATGGTTCCGGCAGGTGCCAGGAAGGATGCTACAGCATCCAGTAGGCTCATGGCATCCTAGATAGGGAAGGTGCTATTGTTAGCATATGAGGCCGAGCACATAACTGTCCCAAGTGGGGTGTCTGCTCATTCCACTAGGAGTCTGGCCACATCATAGGCTGCACCCAATCGTGTTTCCTTAGAGACTGTGTGTAAAGTGGCCACATGGTCTTCTCCGCACTTGTTCATGACACACTACTGTGTAGATCCAGCTATCTTAACTAAAGTTGAATTCGGCTGTAGGGTTATTTCTTCTACCATGAGTTGTGATTAAAACATTTTCAAGCATACCCTGTTTTTGGCTAGTTAATTCCCATTCGTGTGCTGCCATGGAGCTGACAGGAAAATTGTATTTCATACATACTGTAATTTTCCTTTCCTGTCCAGCTCCATGGCAGCACAAGGCCCACCTGTATAGTAGTTGAGGTCCGGAACGGCAAGCCAGGGGACTCTTTCAGCTTTTATGAGTTATGATCCTGATTAGGGGGAGGAGGGAGGGATTAACCCATTCGTGTGCTGCCATGGAGCTGGACAGGAAAGGAAAATTACGGTAAGTATGAAATACAATTTTCCTGTTTTTCCCTCGGGCCTCTTGCTTGGCGGAGGTGTGTTACATGTGTGCTGTCTGACGAGGACTGATGTAGGTGGTCAGATGTGGAATCAGTTGGGGTACAGAACTATTCCTGAGTTGGAGAGCCAGGGAGGAACTTCATTTGCTGGAGGTACCTGAGAAGCCAGAATGGGCTTGGACCTCAGAGAGAAATCTAGTGTCTTACCAAGTAGATATCTCAAAATGTCTGCCAGCTATGGTTGTCTAACACAGTGTCATCGTACTTCTGGTTCAAAGACCCTCAGCAGATTGTAGAAGAGGTCTAAATCAGACAATTTACCAACCGGCATGTCTGAAATGATTGTATTAACGGCTGAGCTATAGTATACAAATAACATCCTTAAATAGCCTCCCCTATTGTTTTAAATGGCTCAACACAGTGTGAAGGGCTATGGGCAACTTCCACGGCCTTTTTAGCTCTGTAAGCTAATTGATCTGAATCCAAAGTATAAGTACAACAGAAGAAAAAGATAGTGGGGTTTAGTGTCAGTCCCCCTTGTGGGAAATACTTCAGAAACACTATAAGTATAACATTTACAACCATTTATTAACACACCTGTTAAAATTATTCTCAATTAAAAGCAAGAAAAATCCACAGTGTACCTGTAATAAGTCTATAAAAAGTCAATTGTAACAGCTGTATTATGCTGTAATCCAATGTCAAATAAATCATTGCAGTTATAACAGTAGTTTGAGATTAATTTGTCCTTATATTTCAAACATCGATCATTGATTACAACAAATTATATGTAGAAATACGATAAATCTATAATATATAATATATTATGAAGATATGTATGCCACATCAAATATTACATTATTGTATCTTCTTTTAAAGGTGATTTGCTGATGGTTACTGTATAGCCATTACAATTAAATCCAGACATTGAAGCCATGATTGGTTCTCAGTTGTTGCATATCTTTAAAATCAATAGCCTGATCTGGGTTGCTTGCAGTAAATTATATTCCTTGTTCCCATTAATAGCTTTTTAGAAAGGCTTGAAATATGGTAATTCCAATTGTAACATGTAAATACAATTTCTAGCCTCTCTTACAGGCTCTGAGATTCAGGCACTAATGCTTTTGTGGCTTTTGTGTTGAGCTCACTTTCAAACTAATATGTGTAATGTTATAATAAGCAAAGTTCCCCGAAAATACGGAATCCCAAAATAGGAGCTGTCTATAATAATCAAACAGGTAATGATAATGTAACACATTTTAGTGAGAATTAATAATAAAGTAGAAAAACATATAAATACACCTACTGACAAAGAACATCTAAAATCAATTAAAATGGCAAACAAGTCCTCCCTGATATCGCCCTGTGTTGATTGATGTAGATGAGAATCTAGTGACCGTTAGTGATGGTCACAAAGAGTCACTGATATTGGACACAAGCGCTGTGTTAGGCAAGCAAATACTCAGTATCAAAGAAGAGAAAAAGAAGGAATTAAATAGGTGGCTGTCCTGGCAGTGATTCCAAACCAGCCCAAGGGGCCTTGGTATCCTCTCCTCCGCCTGATGGGTATCCAGCCTCCACTATTCCTACCGCCATTGCCCGATCCTTCACCCAGCACCTGTGAAACTTTGCCTAGCAGCATGGATTCTTCTTCACTCTAGGACGCCCAGTACTACTCGTCCTCACATTAAATGCTGCCTTTCTAGTTGCTATCACCTCCACCAGATGGGTTTTGGAGTTGGCTTCTCTTGGGTTTAAAGAACACTTCACCACTTTCCTGGCAGATGGAGTGATTCTAGTTCCCATGCTGAGGTTCATTCCCAAGGTTGTGACTGACTTTCACATACACCAAGAAATTGTATTACCAACCTTCAAGTCAGATGATGGGAGCCAGATGAGCCGCTTTGATGTAGGTAATACGCTAAATGCGTATATTTTGGCCACGGAAGGGCTCAGGTCTATGGGTCATATCTATGGTTCCGGCAGGTGCCAGGAAGGATGCTACAGCATCCAGTAGGCTCATGGCATCCTAGATAGGGAAGGTGCTATTGTTAGCATATGAGGCCGAGCACATAACTGTCCCAAGTGGGGTGTCTGCTCATTCCACTAGGAGTCTGGCCACATCATAGGCTGCACCCAATCGTGTTTCCTTAGAGACTGTGTGTAAAGTGGCCACATGGTCTTCTCCGCACTTGTTCATGACACACTACTGTGTAGATCCAGCTATCTTAACTAAAGTTGAATTCGGCCGTAGGGTTATTTCTTCTACCATGAGTTGTGATTAAAACATTTTCAAGCATACCCTGTTTTTGGCTAGTTAATTCCCATTCGTGTGCTGCCATGGAGCTGACAGGAAAATTGTATTTCATACATACTGTAATTTTCCTTTCCTGTCCAGCTCCATGGCAGCACAAGGCCCACCTGTATAGTAGTTGAGGTCCGGAACGGCAAGCCAGGGGACTCTTTCAGCTTTTATGAGTTATGATCCTGATTAGGGGGAGGAGGGAGGGATTAACCCATTCGTGTGCTGCCATGGAGCTGGACAGGAAAGGAAAATTACGGTAAGTATGAAATACAATTTTCCTGTTTTTCCCTCGGGCCTCTTGCTTGGCGGAGGTGTGTTACATGTGTGCTGTCTGACGAGGACTGATGTAGGTGGTCAGATGTGGAATCAGTTGGGGTACAGAACTATTCCTGAGTTGGAGAGCCAGGGAGGAACTTCATTTGCTGGAGGTACCTGAGAAGCCAGAATGGGCTTGGACCTCAGAGAGAAATCTAGTGTCTTACCAAGTAGATATCTCAAAATGTCTGCCAGCTATGGTTGTCTAACACAGTGTCATCGTACTTCTGGTTCAAAGACCCTCAGCAGATTGTAGAAGAGGTCTAAATCAGACAATTTACCAACCGGCATGTCTGAAATGATTGTATTAACGGCTGAGCTATAGTATACAAATAACATCCTTAAATAGCCTCCCCTATTGTTTTAAATGGCTCAACACAGTGTGAAGGGCTATGGGCAACTTCCACGGCCTTTTTAGCTCTGTAAGCTAATTGATCTGAATCCAAAGTATAAGTACAACAGAAGAAAAAGATAGTGGGGTTTAGTGTCAGTCCCCCTTGTGGGAAATACTTCAGAAACACTATAAGTATAACATTTACAACCATTTATTAACACACCTGTTAAAATTATTCTCAATTAAAAGCAAGAAAAATCCACAGTGTACCTGTAATAAGTCTATAAAAAGTCAATTGTAACAGCTGTATTATGCTGTAATCCAATGTCAAATAAATCATTGCAGTTATAACAGTAGTTTGAGATTAATTTGTCCTTATATTTCAAACATCGATCATTGATTACAACAAATTATATGTAGAAATACGATAAATCTATAATATATAATATATTATGAAGATATGTATGCCACATCAAATATTACATTATTGTATCTTCTTTTAAAGGTGATTTGCTGATGGTTACTGTATAGCCATTACAATTAAATCCAGACATTGAAGCCATGATTGGTTCTCAGTTGTTGCATATCTTTAAAATCAATAGCCTGATCTGGGTTGCTTGCAGTAAATTATATTCCTTGTTCCCATTAATAGCTTTTTAGAAAGGCTTGAAATATGGTAATTCCAATTGTAACATGTAAATACAATTTCTAGCCTCTCTTACAGGCTCTGAGATTCAGGCACTAATGCTTTTGTGGCTTTTGTGTTGAGCTCACTTTCAAACTAATATGTGTAATGTACATGCAGGTCAAGTGCTGCAATTTTATTTAATATGATGCCACAAATCTGTTTCTGTATTCACATTTTTGAAAAGCATGTTCTTGATACGTGCCTTTTGCCAGGCTCCTTTTGCCAGGCTCCTTTTGCCAGGCTTGAACAAGGGCCATGGGATCTATGAACAAATATCAGGAAATTTGTTTGTAAACTTGCAGGATTTGTTCAGGTCAGATTTAACAATACCCAGGCCAATGCATGGATTATGCTTTAAAAATGTCTTAAGTTTTCCCATTGCAAAGAATGAACTAAAAGTATTTTCTTTTGCTCATACCTTATACAGGAATATTATTCTTGCCAGTATTTTTTGTTATTTTTAAAGATCTTCCTATATTTTCAGATATTTTAGGGATCGGCATACAAAAATGGGCAGAAAAAAACATTTTGATAGATCGGACATAGGTTTTTTGTCCTGATTTTTAATGTCTTTGGTTTAATATGGAAATGTGCAGTAACCCATACCAAGCAATGTAGTCAGAAAAATAAAACATGAGTGCAGATTGGTTGATATAGGTCACTGCCCTCTTCGTGCTTTAATGAAGCCTAATTCCAAAACATTTTTTTTTATTTTTGAAAAGAGTGGAAAGAAGGTACAATATCTCTCTGGTTTTTTTTCTGAAAAGGAAGAAAGAGTTTGGGGCTCTGGATCACTTGCAGGGTTTCTCACTAAGCTGCCGGAGGCAGCCAAGTGAATGACCGAGCCGTAGTGAAGTGTGCCGAACAACGTTCGGCTATTCACTACGGCTCAGTACAGCTGATTTCACACAGGGGCCAAACGACATTGAGTGAATAGCCGAATGCCGCCGAGTGGCATTCCGCTCAGCTCTTCTGCTCGGTACCTCCGTGGTACCAAGCAGAATTGCAAATAGTGAAAAAAGTTGAAAAAAATGCTTAAAAATGTAAATAAATAAATGTAAAAAATGAAGATTAAAAAAACACCATCAATTTGCAACGCACCAAAAAATTCTTCGCTACCTGGTCTGCCTATTTGATCTCTGAATTATCTACAGAGCAATTGCGTGACGTAATGATTTTTTTCCAATACTCCACGTGGTTCCTCACTGCCAAACTCTCTAACACACATGGCGATCTAGATGTACTTTAGAAGCCCCTTATTCATTCATACACATTCATGCCCAGGATTATACTTTCCCAATTATCCATTTTTATCTATTTTTCTTTATTCTCGTTCAGCACCTTGAGATTGCAGCTCTGAATCGCTCTACTACTACCCAACAACTACTCTTTTTCATATATTCCATGGATCATATGTTGTTAAGGCTATTCAAATTTTCATTAACAAATGTCATCCTAGTTATTTTTGAGTTTTTAAGTTTATACTTTCTGTGTACCTCATTATATGATGGTATCTCTCATGTTTCCATGACTGTGCACTATTGAAATTTAACTGTGGATGTTCCCACAACTCATTTTGTCATACAAAAGTCTGTACATTATGCACCGTTGAAACCTGATAATTGTACTGTACTTATTTTGCAATAAAAATTAACATGCAAAAAAAAAAACACACAAAAAAACAACAATTGGGCGGAGCTAGCAGTGACAGCTAGCTCCACCCAACTGTTTCCTATTGGCTGGCAGAGTCTTCTAGCAGGTACAGGCCAATGAATAACAGCTGGGTGGAGCCGGCCGTGACGTCACGGCCAGCTCCACCCAGTTGTTATTGTTTAATGACAGATCAGCATCCCCAAGTCATTTGGGGGCGCTGATCTGTCATTGCAACTGGGCGGAGCTGTTATCACAGCTGTTATTTGCGAGGCCTTTGGACGGCCGTTCGCCCCGCTTCGGCTGTTGCTTCGGCCCAATCAAGCGGAAGCATATGCCTTCGGCTCGGCTGAGCCACTCGGACGCTTTCGGGAGCTGTACGGGCTATAGTGAATACAGTACGACTGAGCTAAAGGCCTCCCACAACCAAAGCGAGCCAAAGGATCAGCAGAAGCTAAGGCTGGATCCTTCTGCAGCTTTGTGAATAGACCCCTTTGTTTAAGTAGATATTCTCACTAAATACAACATTTAGGAGGAATATCCCTTAGGCAGCTCTCCAAACGATAGGAGCCATACAAAGGCTTATATCTCAGATCAGCCTAAAGTGTAGAAAGGAAAGCACCAGGCCAGTGGCATAAAGTCTATAAGTGTTTTTTTATTAAGAGCTGTTATTTCATAAAAGCCAACACATTTTTGGGCTTTGTCAGGGTTTATTCTAGATTTATAGAGCCAGCAATGTCCTGAAGATTAAATTTGGAAATTACAAAGACAGAATGTCTGCTGCAGTCACAACTCACAAACAAGGAACTGTAACAGGTTTTATGATTATATTCTGTTATGTAATGTTCTGGACATTTTCCTGCTCTACTGTCAGTCTTCGTAATCCCAGATGAAGGGGATTTTAACAACAACAACTCTATGCTACTGCCTTGGTGCTTGAACTGAAAGGTTACTGAAATGCAACCTTCACTCAGAAAACTACTAATCCCCCCGCCCTTTTAATGGAGAAGGAGAGAGGAAGACATTTTTGAAGGCCAGTCTTGGTGACAACTGTAACTCATATAGATACAGTGGAGTGAATGATCATAGCCACCCATGCACAGGAAGTGTGTTTTTTCGCAGGATTACCACATGAAAATAAGGGGGAAAAGTCAATAGTAAAATAAGTTAATAAAAAGAAAACCAATACAGCCATCACATCTAAGGACTAGTAAGCCGCTATATATGTTAATGTTATAATAGCTTTCCTGCAATAAATGTTGCTTACAATGTGACTGCTTTGGACCCTGTGCTAATGTTGCTGATATTTGCTGTAATTTGCTCTATTGGGGGTGACTGTATGCTAGTAGTCTCATTTGTGGAATTGCTCACATGTGCACCCAGCCTGACCATGTGCACTGTAACCTGAACAAAGCATATTCTGTATTAGCTTATTTTGACAATACATCAAGAAAGGTTGAGTTTTACCCAGATCGATTCTATTTTTGTGGGCAAGATGGAATCTTTGCACAAGAGCTGTAAATGGTGCACAGATATGGCTCTATTTTGGACCAATCATGTAACAATGTAAATAGTATTGCATAGCAAACATTTGTAAAAAACATTGGACAATTGCTGGCTCGTTGGTCAATTAAATCTAAAGTGTTATAGTGTTGTTAAATAGCTAAGTATACCATTGAAATACATATTAGCTTATCTTTTGCCCTCTTGAAGATTAGTAATTCTGTACAGGCAATCTTGGGATTTACACTGCCACTATGCAAAGCAGTGTTTTCTCTCCTGTATTCAGCAAACTCCATGGGGTTGATTTACTAACCTTATAAACACACCACAAACATGTATACACCTCTGTAGTGTGTTCCCTCCCAGCATGATCTATTGGTAGAATCTAGACACCTTTGTAGTGTGTACACACCCAGCAGGTGTGTTGTGCAAAGCCCTGCCCTGAATTGCAAGGTGATGTTGTGTAAATTAGCTCTACATTGTGTTGCTTGCGTTGATGAATGCAGGAATGTAAATGCATGAGCTAACCATTTTTGTCTAAACTGTGAAGCAGCATTATATATGCATCATGTGCATGATTTTTCCATATATGGCATTAGTGGAAATATGCTTATAGAGACTTTTTGGTTGATAAATACGCTTTGCTGTGTAAAAATCACACGCACCTGGTGCGTGCGTGCGTGTGTTTAGGTTAGTAAATCACCCCCCATGTGTTAGATTTACAGCAGCTCCATTTGCTAGATTTATAGCAACATAGTAATGTCATATTGACCTACAGTGCTGTCTCTGCCTCTTCCAGTCTAAATGATGGGGATTTCAAGAGGCTAGTACAAAGACAGATTGAGGTAAAAAAAACAAAAAAAAAACATTTTTACGTAGATCTAAACCCAATTACTAAATCTCCTATACGGTTTACCATGCCAATGTAGTTTCAAAAGTTATTAACTTTTTAACATTTGCAATAAAAAATGACCAGGTGATCATACCATGAAGCTGGCTGTTCAGGCACTTCCTGTTATGCAGTAATAACTGTCTTCCAGTTGAGTTCTTTTCACATGGGACTACAAGTGGCCATGTTGACACACATTGTGTAGGGATTGTCCATTGTGGTCACTGAAAGAAAACCAGGCTATAACAATGATGTGCATTCAGGGCTGGATTGAGTACATGGAGGCAAAAAGTGATTGAAAGACACTGGAAGATATTCAAAGCAGTGAGGTGCACAAAAGGAGAAAATAGCATGTTATGAAAAACCCCAGAATGTTTTATAATACACAATGCTTTTACAGACTAAATGTCATCCAGTTAAGGTTTAGATCTGCTGTAAAAATATACAGTATAACTGAATTAAATGTGGGTCTTTTCTATGTGTCAGTATGCACACTTTCAATGCCTTCATGGGATTAAAGCAATACATTTTAGTGATAAGTGATAGAAAAGTGTTCAATCTGGGAAAAATCTATATTTTTCAAATAAGCAGTCACGTTTCCATTTATATAATCCATTAATTTATATTCTCCCAACAGACACATTATATGTCTGGAAATGTGTAATGTGACCACTTTGCTCTTGTGAAATGAACCATTCAAGAAAATGAATGCATTGTTAAAGATTAAATTGTGTGATTGTTTCCAGTCATGTGGCAGAGACTGGGAAAGCACATACAGAAACCTAGACTCGCTGACCTTAGTCACATTCTAAAGGCCATGTGGGATGGCCTCTTCTCAGTCTCTTAAAGCCCCACTGGCTACCATCTCTCTCTCTCTCCCATCCTCCTCCGACCCATTCTGCCAAGTGTTTAGTTTTTCTTACTTGGTGAGGAAAATAATAATCACCTGGGTCCCCCTGTCCAAGTCCCTTACCGGCACCATTTCCATAGGCGAGAACTGCTAATTCAGTGCCACCCTCGCCAGCCAATCCCCTTGACTCTCTCATGGGCCGATGTCAGTAGTCTTCTGGATTTTGATAAGACAACCATGACCAATGTCTACGTCATGAAGGCAGTGATGTGGACACAGGAAAGAAGGACCTCTAGCAGGAAGCAGGAAGGAATAGGGAGGAGAAGGACCCCTAGCAGGAAGGAATAGGGAGGAGAAGGACCCCTAGAAGGAAGCAGGAAGGAATAGGGAGAAGAAGGACCCGGCACTGCATGTTCATGTGATCACAGCTTAAGGTAAGTGAAAAGTGGGACTTATGCTGGCTGTTCCATCTCCGCTACACATTGCCCTGTGACCTGTGTATAGCTCAACATGCAGCTAAACCCTCATAATCTGAAATAAGCCACACTGAGTGAAATGTTGATGCTTCATTAACAAAACAGGGTGGGGGGAAACTGCTAAAAGAAGAACATGGAAACATACAATCGATATATAAAACATGTAAATATAGAGGGTTATTCACAAAGGAGCCAAAGGATGAAGATGAAGCATTGGCTAATCCTTCGGCTCACTTCAGCCGCCGGAGCCCTTTGGTTCAGCCGAACCAAAGGGCTGCTGTATGGACTATTCAAAATAGCCCATACAGCAGCCGAAGGCAGCTGAACTGCACAGCTGAGCCGAGTGCATATGCTTTGGCTCAGCTGCCCCCGCCTGCAGGAGTGCGCACGAGCGGGAAACTGTCAAAATTTGAAACAGCCAGTGATGGCTGTTTACATAGAAGCGGTCCAGCATCTGTAGAGACCCAATCACTTGTATGAGGTATCGTCATGCGCCCTCCTTTCCTCCGCTGCTGTTGCCGCGATCCGGGGCTCCCTGTGCTCCGTGCGGGCTCGGGACTGGCATTGTGGCTCTGTGCAGGGAGAACAGAGGTAGATCAGTACACGATCTCCTCCCCGTTCTGTGAATGCATGAAGTGATGTTTATTACATCACTTCCACATTCAGCTGTCACTCCCCGGCTACAAAAGCCGGACAGAAGCTGGTGAAGCAGATCTCTGCTTCATCAGCTTATTTGGGGGTCCCTAGGTGACATTAGGGACTTATGTCTCCATAAAGAGGACCTGTCACTGCAATTTGATATCACATAGGGGGATTCTTATTCCCCTATGTGAGAACAATAAAGTTAAGTGTAAAAACAAAAGTTAACAAAGATGAAAGTCGCAAAAAAAATTTAAGACACAAAAAACCCACAAAAATATTGTAAACACCCTGGTCTTCAAGTGGTCAATTAAAGGAGTACCCCGATGCAAATAAGTCCCCCTGCCCGCAGACCCCCACAACCAGCGCCCCATGGTTTGGAGGAAAAAGGACCTTGTCCCCATCGGCACGGGGACAAGGTGCTTTTCCAGGGGGGACCCCTGAAAAAGCACCCTCCCAGTGCCGAGGGCATATGGCCTGGTATGGCGGGGTCACTCCTCACTTGTATCCCCCTCCTTTCCTGCCCTGCCAGGCCTGTGCTCAGATCAATGGTCTGGTTGGGAATTTTAGGGGGGACCCTACTTCCTCTCCCCATTTTAGGGGGTGGGGTTCCTCACGGCTGGCTCTGCCCAGTTGTTGTCAGTTGTGGGGAAAATTGTCTCCCCGCTTCGGCTATCACTGAACGCATATGCCTTCGGCTCGGCTGCTGTACAGGCTTTTGTGAATAGCCCATACAGGAGCCCTTCCACTGAAGTGACCGGAAAGATGAGCCGAAGCTACGGCTGGATCCTTCGGCTCTTTAGTGAATAACCCTCTTAGTATTCAACATGTAAACTTAAAGGGTTTCTAAACCCTATATGCAAAAAGTTGAAAAAAAAAAACTTACCCCGTTTTCACCGCGTGCTCCTGCCCGAGAATCCAAAACTGCATGGGCGGCCGCAAAGCATCCTGGGGCGGGCGCATGCGCAGTTCGGATTTTGGGCCGGGAGATAAGCAGAGACGCAAGGTAAGTCTATGGACGTGTGCACCTGCATGCAGACACCGTGGGATCGGAAGTGCCTGTAAGCAGAGAGGAGTCAGCGCTGGATCGGAGACCCGCCGCACCGCTGGAGGGACAGATGAAAACATATGGAAAGAAGAGGAAGATCGGATTAAGAGACATCATTTAAGGTAAGTGCTGACATTAACATTGGGGGGAGGGAAAACACATTTTGACTTTAATGTCACTTTAATACTCCACATCTCCATACTTATTATAGGTAAGTGACTTAGATTAACATTGAAGCCAGAGAAAAAGCAAGAACAGACAACTATCATTTTCAAAAACTTTTGAAACATTAGAACTTCTGTGCAGCGTTCTTTATCAAATGCCAATTTATGCAGTGATATACCTCCTTAGATCCCAGTCTGTATAAACAGTTGTGATGGGTCAAACAACTCCCTGTTCGGTTCGGTTTGAATTCTAACCTTAGAACATGGAAAAAGTTTGATTTCAAACTCAAACTCAATGCAAGCCTATGGGGCTAGAACTTTGAAAATCAATTGTCCCCTTTAAGAGGGCTTATACTGTATGAAAGTTATTGGCCATAAAAAGTGTATGGGGGTCCGGGTACTGCCCTGGGGAACATATATCAATGAAAAAATAAAGTTTTTAAAGGAGCAGTAATTTAAAGTGAAACAATAAAAATTAAAAATTAATTTAAATATCGTGCCTGGGAGGCACCTTACCTGCCTGTGAAGTGCCGCATCTGTACAATGTATAGAACCTGCTGCAACAAAACTGACATTTCTAAAGAAAAAAATGACACTTAAAAAGAACAAAAAAAAAGCGTGCAGTTCCCCCTCCCAAACAATACTAGACCCTTTAGGTCTGCTAGGAATGTTAGGAGGGACCCCATTTAAGAAAAAAAAAGCGTGGGGTTCCCCCCAAAAGTTATACCAGTCCCTTTAGGTGTGGTAGGAATTCTAGGAGGAACCCCACCCCAAAAAAGGGGGAAAAGAAAATGTGGGGTCCACCCTAAAATTCCATACCAGATCCTTGATCTGAGCACAGGCCTGGCAGGGCAGGAAAGGGGGGCAGGAAAGCGAGTACCCCCTCTCTCCCATCCCCTTTTTATGGTCAATAAAACAATAAACAAATATGTATTTCAACTGCGAATTAGGCTGTTTACAAAGACTTCTACTTATGCGCCATACACATACACTGGAGGGGAGGGGGAGAGAGAGCCCCCCGCCATACCAGGCCACATGCTCTCGGCACTAGGGACAAGGGCCTCTTCCCCACAAGCCCTGGGGTGTTGCTTGTGGGGGTGCAAGCGGGCTTATTCACATCAGGGTACCCAGATGCGCCCCCCCTTGTGAATGAGTAAGGGGTACTCATAAATAAATATAAAACAAGAAAAAATAAATAGAAATAATAAATAAAATATCAGTTATACTCATAAAGGGGAACCCACGTGATCCTCTAAGCCGGCTTGCTCTTAGACTGGTACCTCCTTCGCTGCAGTAATGGCATGTCCCTCGGTGTCCTCACATCCTATACTCTGTGTATAGAATGTAATGACTCTAGGACCTTCGACCACTGCAGCGGAGGGGGAGAGAGGCTCCAGGGACCGGTCAAAGAGCAAGCTGGCTCCAAGGATCGGGTGAGTATAGCTTTGTTATTTTTGAACCTAGACAAAAACAAGCACTTAACCCCACTGCAAGGGTTAAGAATCATTTTGCCCAGAGTTCTGCTTTAAATCGAACATAGTTTTACTTCAGATATGTGGAGAACAATGGATGTTTTTCCAGTCTATTTAAGTGTAAGAAGACAATGAGTTTCTTAGGCCCCAGCTCTGTGGTGAAAGGTAAACTACATTAAACAGGATACGAGAGAAGGTAGTGTCTAGCTAGGGACTGTACTAACTAGAAGCAAAAAGGGGGGTGGACCAAGGTAACATACCAAGAGCACACAGGGCACAACATGCAGTGTTTTGTAGGTATACAGGTGAAACTCAAATAATTAGAATATCGTGCAAAAGTTCATTTATTTCAAACGATATTCTAATTATTCAAGTTTCACCTGTATATTAAACAAAACAAATAGAATTACTAATACAGAGTAATAAACTGGTTCTGATTTTTTATATTTTATACTTTTTTTGTGTTCACAGCCAACCTAGCCATGACGGACATCATCTTCCTGGTTTGTTGTGTGCCTTTTACTGCCACTCTTTACCCACTGCCCAGCTGGGTGTTTGGCGATTTCATGTGCAGAGGAGTAAACTATCTACAACAGGTATGTGATAAGATTACTGAATCTAATATATTTCACTTTTCCTGGGTAACTATCTAAATGATATTTACAACCCAGGTCCATATTATAATTTTTAAGCATGTATGGTCTGTCATAAACTGCATAATCTGCATACTTTTAGTTGTTTATATTTGTATGTTATTTTTTTGCTTGTGGTGCTAGTGCAGAAGGCAGCATTGAAGAAGTCAAAGAGAAATAAAGCAACAAAGAAAAATAGAAACATATTAAAGAGAAATGAGCCTTTTTAATGTTTTTGTTTTAGATAGACTTATGAAAGTGGTTGGTCTGATGTAAATTATCTTTTCAAAGTGTGGTGATGTTTTAACAATTGACTTTTTAAATGTTTTTTGTGTGTTGTTATAATTGCTTCATATGAGTTGTGCGTTACTGTTCCCCTCCCAATTTCAACCAACAATCCTGTCTGGATCCACCCAGCTGCGTGAGTGACAGCTGTCTCTGCCTATCTAGAGGCAGAGCCAGCTGTGCCCGTCCCCTCCCCCATTTGTTCCTCCAGTCAGCACTGGAGGATCGGAGGGAGGGGTGATTGACTTTTTCAAAAGTCTGGCCTCTTTTATACAATTTTATTTAACACTTTAGTGAATGGGTAGGGGTGCAAGACTTTGCCCAATCAGGGCCGAGTAAAGGAATTTAAAGGAATTTTTTTTTTTTTTTGTTTCACTTTAAGTGATGGCAAAATTACTGCTGCTTTAAAAAGTGTTTCCCCCGCCCCCCCCATTCATTCCTGTCCCCCAGGGCAGTACCCGGATCCATATATACTTTTTATGGCCATTAACCTGCAAATAAGCCTTCAAAATGGGGTCAATTGATTTTCAAAGTTCGAGTTCGAATTCAAACTTTTTCCATGTTCTAAAGTTCGAATTTGAACCGAACAGGGGGGTGTTCGGCTCATCACTAGCCAGCAGCCCCAACAACTCAGAGCTATCACTAATGTGTCACTCTATAGTATTCCCCTTCGCTGGTTCCCCAACAGTTACATAAAAGGTTATGCAGGAAGTAGGGATGTCCCGATACCACTTTTTCAAGACCAAGTACTTTTCCTCAGGTACTTGCTGATACCAATTACCAATATTTTTTCTTAAAGGAACATGTGTCAAAGCAATACAGTCTAATGCAGTGGTGGACCTAAGGAACAAAGGGCTCTGGTGCAAGATTTCTTTTGGGCCCCCCCGGCCCGGCTCTTGCAATGCCCATACTGGCAACTTGAGAGCCCCACTGACCACCTTAAATCCCGCACTGTCCCCCTGAAAGCCTGCACTGGCCACCTAAGAGCCCCACTTACCACCTGAGAGCCCGCACTGGCCACTTGAGAGCAGAAAATCAAGCTCAGGGCTCCTACTGATTCTGCAATATGGTGATATGGTGACTTGTATTATAGTTGTTTTTATAGAATAATACAATGTAATAATAATAGAAATAAAGTGCACAATAAATGCGCTTGAAACATTCTGAAACCACCCACCCTCTCTCTCCTCACAACCCACAACCTTAACAACCCCCCCACACTACCACCACTCCGGGGAAAAAACATTTTCAGCTAAACCAATCCCTGGTTCCAAAAAGGTTGTGGACCGCTGTTATAGAGGATACAACTCCCAGCAATACTTCATACGGCAATGAAGAATGGCTTTGGCTATATAGAACTACAAATCCTAGGTAAACAGCAATGCAGAATGACATCGGCTATAGAGGACTACAACTCCCAGCAATATTTTAAACGACAATGCAGAATGGCTTCGGCTATGGAGGACTACAACTTCAAACAATATTGTATACATCAATAAAGAATGGCTTTAGCTAAAGAGGACTACAACTCCCAGCATGCTTTATACGGCAATGCACAATGGCTTTGGCTACAGAGGACTACAACTTCCAGCAATATTTTATACGGCAATTCAGAATGATTTTAGCTATAGAGGACAACAACTCCCAGCAATACTTTATACGGCAATGTAGAATGGCTTTGACTAGGGAGGACTACAACTCCCAGCAATATTATATACAGCGTTTGCAATTCTGCATTGCTATATAAAGTATTGCTGGGACTTGTAGTCCTCTATGGCCAATGCCATTCTGCACAGCTGCAATGCAGAATGCCACCAGCTATAGAGGACTACAACTTCCAGCAATATTTTATACAGAAATGCCGAACAATCAGTTATAGAGGGCTACAAACAATGTCACAGAACACAGTTGAGCTTAAGGCATATAGATGAAAGCAGTTACATCGCTTGACTGTCCCCACGGTGGAAACACATACAGCAGGGAGAGATGGTGGGCTCTGTAATCAGGTGGCTGCTCGCTGGGTCCTCCCGGCTGAGGCCCCAGTGCTGCCCCATAGTGTGCCTGCAGGCTGCTCTGCAGCAGATGTATTTTCACCTCCCGGCTCCATCCCTGCTCTCCCCTCATTGCCGGGCGCCTGGTGCCCCCATCATCTCTTGCTACACTATCTTGTACTCGTGCCTGGGTCTACTGGCCCCCCCTAGGCCCAGGCCCTGTTGCAGCCACACCAGCTGCACCAGCAGTAGTTCAGCCCTGGACTAATGATTTTAGGGCAGTTTCTCACCAGGGCTAAATACAGATGTCACCAGAGCTGAATACACATGTCACCAGAGCTGAATACACATGTCACCAGAGCTGAATACACATGTCACCAGAGCTGAATAGATGTCACCAGAGCTCAATACATGTCACCAGAGCTAAATACATGTCACCAGAGCTAAATATATGTCACCAAAGCTGAATACACATCACCAGAGCTGAATATACATGTCCCCAGAACTGAATACATGTTACCAGATCTAAATACATGTTACCAGAGCTAAATACATGTCACCAGAGCTAAATACAGATCTCGCCAGGCTGCGTGCCGATCTCACCAGGGCGGCATGTGGATCTCTCCATTGCTCTGCGGGCAGGGGCTATGCTGATCAGGCAGGTGCCGGCCTGAAATGGTGTGTGGAGAGCAGGTGGCGGCTCTAATTTGTCTGATTAGGCAGCCATGCCTGCCTGATTCTGTACGGCCAGGCTCGCCACACCGATTTGGGGGGAGCATTCCCACCCCCCTGGAAAGTGCCACCCAAGGCAAATGCCTTGTTTGTCTTGCGGTTGATACGTCCCTGGCATACATACAGTATCCCTGTGTAAGCTACATCATAAGCAAATCATGGAGGTTTCCTCTGTTGAGCTCTCCTTCTGAAAATGCTGGTTGTCTAAATGACATGCTCCATTACTCTAAATCTAAAGTTTTTGTATAAGTTTGATCCAGATTTCTAACTGGAAATACCAAGCTGAACTGCAATAATTAAGGTACTTGTGTTGCTCAGCTTTATTGTATGTGGGCACTTAATAATGCAGAGAACCAGGTGCTTGACTTGCAAATGATTAGGAAATGCGGTTTGTGGATTGTTGTAGCAGTGGCATTTCCTGTTGAGTAAACTGGTCACTAAAGTTCACCCAAAGTTGGGACAAAGACAACCAACTGGCTCTTTCATAGTAGGGACAGGCAATTTACTATTGGCTAAAGACAGTGTCCCACACAAAATGTACCACATTGATTGGTGGCCATGGTAAAAGGTGAGTTGTCTTAAAGAGCATTGGTCTTATAGTGGAAAATTGGAAATGGTAGCGTTTGGACTAAGGAGAGTGTGAGTGTGTGTGAGACTGGATTGTTAAAGAGAGAGAAAGAAAGAAAGTAAAAAAATCTGGTTTATAGAGGAGGGGGAGAGAGGAGTTAGAGTTCACAGTACTTAAAATAGGCACAGCAGTCAACAGTTCTCGGTAAAACACACATGCAAATTATTTACAAAGACTATGTGATGGAGAAAAACAAGAAAATAAAGTCTTGCCACCTGATGACTTACAAACATACAGAATCCCTGGCTAAGGCCCCATTCACATGGCAGGAATGGGATTTGGCAGGAATGCCAGTGTCCAGTTCAGATGTGGCCACTGTACCCATTCAAGTAAACAACAGGGCGGCCGCATCTGTAAGCGACAGTCCACATGTAATCGTACATGGTACTGCTCCAGATTTTGTCTGCTCCAGTTTTGAAAAATTCCCTTCAAAGGGTGAAGAAAAATCCCTGAACAGACTGGGAGTTTATTTATAGCCCAAAACTTCCTGCTTCAGCTGGGCTTGTTGCCTAGCTCAGCCAGCTCAAACAACCTCAGCTCCCTCACTTACTGCCTGCTGAAATCTGGGACATACATACTTACCATCCTGGGTACAACCAGAAGTTTCTATGGGCCTGCTGTCATATACTCCAGTTCCTATTTCAACCTTGGGGTTGGAACATAGATCACCAGACACGTGTGAACCCAGGACAAGGCATCTGCATTTCCCATCTTAACACCATCTTAACAGCTTGGATCAAAGTGTCTAACAGATAATACCTAAGAAAATCTAGAGCCAATGTCACGTCTAAACACTCATTTTCAATGGTGGCATAATTTAACTTGTGAGACTTTAATTTTCTACTGAGGTTAACAATGGTGTGTTCTTCCCCATTCCAAACCTGAGACAACACAGCTCCCAATGAAACATCCGAAACATCAGTCTGTACTACAAAGTCCCTAGAGAAGTCAGGAGAGCACAGCATTGGCTGACCACACAAAGACTTTATTAAAGACTCAAAGGTTGCTTCTGCTTCGGCAGGGGCACTTCAATATGACAGACGCCTTCCCTTTTGTCAAGTTGGTCATGGAAGCAGCCTGTGAGGCAAAATGAGGCAATAGCCAGAAATCCCTATGAATACTTGAACCTGTTTACCTGGAGTTGGATTATATCCCTCTCATTGCATATGAGGGGCAACATTGCGTCTCATAGCTGCACCATGTAATTGCAGAAAATAATGGTCATTGAGCAAAACATTTTATTTTCTGTATGATCTTAAGTATTACCATCAAAAAGCCATTCTGACCAGTTGCTAAACACTATTGATCATGGTCATATGGTTTCCCAGTTTAACATAGTATGCCTAAACTGAAATTAAGTGGTAATCTGGAATTTAAACTGAAACAAGATGAAGTGGAAATAGACTGGATATTATCCAACTGAAGGTTAGATTTGTAGATTATGATTTGTATCTTTTTCTTTGATTGCTGTTTTATGGGCTATGTTTTATTAATATTTCTTTTTCAGGCATTCTTATTTGCTTTACTTATATTATGGATGGAAAATGGCTATTAGTGTTTGATGATTATAACACTACCTTTCACCTATGTATCCATTTGCTAGTGATGCAGATTAAAACTCATTGAATACCTGTTTTTCATTTCATTTGTAGTGTTCTCACATATGTGAGAACACTTCTGCATTTTAGGAGAGCATAGAAGGTTACAGAACTGATGGGGTAGAGGTGCCTGAAAAAGATTAGTGCAGTAAAAGTAAAATTTTATTTTAAGCATGTGTAGTCTCCTAAAAGTGGAATATTTTTAGTAAGCAGTGATGCTTTTATTAAATTAATACACACAGTTGAACTTGAAAGGTGTTTTTTCACCATAGCTAAGTTTGTATGTTTGCAACGTTCACCCTTAACCAACAAAGAGTGCTAATTTTAAGTGCATTTATCCATAGCAACCAAGTGTTGCTGAAGCCGGGCAAGTAGCAAGGTGTATTTATGCAACATAATATTTATTTTATCTTCAAGGTGACGGCACAAGCAACCTGTATAACTCTTACAGCAATGAGCGTGGACCGTTGCTATGTGACAGTATATCCACTGCAGTCACTACGACATCGCACGCCTCGCTTAGCCATGGCTATTAGCCTGGGCATTTGGATAGGTAAAAAGTATACCATGAGTAATGTGCGAACATGTATTTGATGCATTTTTTTAAATGTTATGTTTTTTATAAATTGTACATTTTGAATGTCAATATAGTGCTGCATATTAAATGTGAGCATATTTATTGGTCTTGAATAACAATGTAAAAAAAATGATAGAAACATTTGTGAGCAGTTTTGAATATTAAAGTGGACCTTTACTCACATCTTTAAAATAAGAACACCACTTATTATTTGAATGATGCTATAGGCACTGGATGGACTTTTGCATCCAGCGCCCATATTAACTTAGCTACATTAATAAAACCAGTCAGGAAGGAACAATGGAGCTCAGTGTTGACAACTCTGTTCAGGCTACTGGATAAAATTAAAACACATGCACAGGGGATGGGGTATTATACAATGCATTCCCTTATCTTTGTGTACAATATTTCATATGCTGCTACTTTGAATAGAGATTGCATTGTAAATAACTGTAAAGATGCTGCCTTTTTCCTATTACAGCATAGCATATGGTTATTTTTTTTACATGCATGCCTATTTGATTCCTTAGCATGCTGGCCATTTTATTTTTAATTTAAAATTTTAAGCAAAAAACTTGTAACCACATATTCCATAGTATATCAGGACTGCACCACATTGAACATCCAGCGATGCAAGTGCACCATACTAGTTTATCCTTGTTCTTGTTGATGTGCTTTACTTCATCAGCCCCCTGAGGTTTCTAATTTGGCTGCTTTCTCTCTCTGTATTATGTTGCTAATTGAAGCAGGAGAGGCGACCTTGTATAATTATATCTTATTCTCTGCTTCATATGGTGGGCTTTCTAAGATATATAATTTTTCTCCAATTATCTTGATACATCTGTGGTAAGTTGAGTGTGCGTGACAGGGGTGGAATTGTACAACTTGATCTATAATTATAACTGTCATTAACCACCATTTCAGTGGAAACAAATTGCATTGCCAGTTATGCCATCCAACATGGCTAAGTCCATTTAACATTTTTTTTCATAGAACACAGTAACAACAAAGCAACAAGACAACAATTTAATAACAAATGTGCTCACAGCAAGGGAAATTTAAAAAAATGTCACGATATGGTTTCAAGTTTTTTCCTCTGCATTAAAAAGTTATATAGATTTAGTTTTACTAATATGAAAAAAATTATGGCTGAATCAAAGTTTATTAAACATAAACAGAGATACAGCAAAAACAACACCGTACATGACTTGTTAGTGACAAGATTAATGAAGTAAAGCAGGCATAAAGTATGAGGGAAAGTAAAATGTCACGGAAGAGAATAACAAATGAGGGCTCCACGACAAGGGAGAAAGAGCCAGAGAGGCAATATAGGTAAATATACCATTATAAAATGGTGAGGTCTGATATTGAATCCTGCAGTAATAAGAACAGTGGTATAAAAGAAAATGTTAAATTACCCACAAGATTTGATGTATATAGTAAATGGATAACTTCTTATCTCTTTGTTACAATGATATATATGTACATTATGTACTGACTATCTGAATCTAGTATATCTTAATATGATATATGTGTTGCATTTTGTCTTGTTGTTTTGCCTCACGTTAATGGTTTCATTCAATTGACATGAATGGTTAAATGGAGGTTACACCGAATATGTATTTTCTTTCATGCATGGTAACAAGCCCAGGGTGAACCACCCAAAGCCCTAAATCAAATGCCTATTGTTGGCTTCATTAGCATAGCACTGCAAAGTGTAATTATGATCAATTAACTTTACTGTGGTAAAAAGTAGTCCAAAAATATTATTGATTGTTTGCTATAGATTACTCTGCTTTGCTTTTTTCCCCACTGCCCCTTGCAGAAGTCCCAGCTGTAAGGGCCTACTTTTCCAGTTTGCCTTTGTTTTAAAATCAAATCACGCAAACTAGCAAGTAAAGGTCTATACCACTGTAGCAAATGGTAGAGTGTACATCTATAGGTATTTATGTATTATAATTGATCAAAATGTAGCCTTCTGCTTTTCCCTCCGATTTTCAGAAAATGCATTTTGCATTTTTCAGCATCCCAGCATGCAAAATACATAGAAACCATAACTAAAATAAAAAAAAAATGTCAGTATTTTTATTTAGACACATAAGTGCTAATGAGACAACAAACAGACATACCTAGACAAAATGACACACATAGAAAAAGACTTTGGAACACTCCAGAAAGTTACTGACCCTTTCTCCCAAGGGGATTTTCTGAATGCCTTTTTATTGCTACAGATCATCATGTACAGGCTGTACACTGATTTGAGTGACATGTCTACATGCAAGACACGACATTATTGATTAAGTGACTATTCCTCTCCTTTCATGAACATACCCCTCCTTTATCACTAGCTGACTAAGTGCAAATTCTCTGTGTGTAAAGTAAAGTAAGCAGAATATCCCATAGATAATAGCTCCTATGAAACTTTATTTAGACATGAAAAGCATTGCTGTTCTTGGTTACAGAATTTGGTGGTCGAAGGTAAAAGCAACTGTGGTGTTTTTAACATCTGCCTAAAAAAATAGATTGATGTTTTATGGCAACTTTTACTACTCTACTGCACTATTTGCTCAAAAGAACACTGTCCAGCCACATACCAAATCCGGTGAAAGCATTGTTAAAACCACTTCCTAAAACCTTATTCCATCCATTTGATTCCTGTCCAAGTCCTGATACAGGACTGTAGCCTGTGGTGGACCCCTTGCACTAGAAGAGCTGGGGCAACTGCATAATGAATAAAGTAGCCCTGCTTATGTAATGGAAGTTACTGGATGCTCTCTCAGGTCCTAGCTAACTTATAGTGTTTATCAGTAACTTCACTGATCCACTACACTAGTGACTGCCAGCTAAATTGCATGCAGTGATGAAATATATATAATCCGCGCTTATGGAATAAGTATAATTTAAAAGGAAAATTAAATAATGTAAAATATTATATAAATATATAAAAGCTGCTGCGCTCAGGACCCTGGGGTCAAAACGTATGTAGATGGGTGTGCAGCGCTCGGGGTCACCAATAAGTGAATAAAATAAGTGTTTAGCAAAACAACATGTGATCAAATTCTGAACAAGTGTTTGCAATCATAAAGGTATACTAAAGTGGTAACTGGTGAACAAAAATATGAATATATAATATGAATTTCACTTTGTGCAAAAGTGCATTAAGATGAATTAAATTAACTATACCTTAATAAAAATGATGTTGTAATCACACGTGTAACAAATACAAGAATTAATAAAAGTGGTTAACAACAAATTAGCTCAAAAATATCAGTAGGAGTGATAAATCAACATGTGAATTCAAAAGTAATTATAAAGTTCAGGTATAGATGCTGTGTTGATGATGAAAATAAGCTTCACAAACAAGTTCAATCTTTCTCCCACATCAAATGTCCACGCCAAAACTCCCCTCTGGGATGCGCAGTCACCAGACCCACGGTGTTCGCAGGCAAAGAGAGACCAAAAGCCAATTAGTAGTCCCACGGCCGTCTCATCAGCATCATATGGATCAATAATTTAGCGAAAAAACAAAAAGGAAAAGGAACTCCTCATAGTGAGCGCTGCACACCCATCTACATAAATTGCATGCAGTGGCTCGGGTTTGTTAACAGCAAAACTAAAAGCTCAGCAAACCTAAGTGGTCCCATGAGCCTAAACAATTCCCTAGATTATCAGCACTTCTGGTAAATGCCAGTTGCCATTGTACCTATCCTTCCATCACTCTTGGGGAAAATTGTAAATCAGAGAGATAAAAAAAAAATGGCAGGAGTTATAGTTGTCATTTATGAGACTGGGTCTGACTGTGAGCTCAGTGAAATATGCATGAAGTCAGCAGTGAAACATGATCCATGTACAACCTTAAAGAATATATTCTGCATTTGGTACAAAGGTTCCACTGTCTGTGTGCACTAAATAGATAATATGAGACATGTCAAGACTTTATTTGGAATCCTGAGTAATAAACCCTTGCTACAGTAGGATATATTGACGCCCAGTTCAGCTTTTAAGTACCCAGGCAGCAGCATAACTACCACGGTGAACACAGAACACAATTGGCAGGCCTGGCAGGAAGTAATTACATAAAGATGTTCCTAACTAACCACACGTTCTTTTAAAAATATACTTGGTAGCTTTTAATTGCATGACAGCTGTACATAAAGTCCAAATGTGTTATTTTTTTCAGGCTCCTTTGCATTATCCATTCCTTTTGCAATGTACCAGAAACTGAGTACTGGTTACTGGTATGGACCACAGACATACTGCATAGAAGCATTCCCCACAGTCATCCATCAGAAGGCTTTCATACTGTACACTTTTCTTGCAGTGTATCTATTACCACTGCTGACGATTTGTGTATGCTATGCTTTCATGCTGAAGAGAATGAGCAGGCCTGTTGTAGAGCCCATTGATAACAACTACCAGGTAAGCTAGAAAGCAACAGACAAAGGTCAATCAATGCAACATTACTTGCAATTCATTACACATAACTTATTTCATACTTTAGATGGTATACTTGTCTGGTTTTCTCATGTGCTTTGTTATATCTTTAAAGGGCAAGTTCATATTTTGTATATTTGATTTTGTAATGCAGAGTAGTACACAGTAGTCACTTAAAGCAGAACTAAACTCCCCTATCCACCAAAGATGATGATGCTGATGCGACCACCTGCCATTTGAGGGCTTGAACGTTCAGCTGAGAGCTGATATAAACAAACTGGCAACTGTGACAGTTATCACAGAGGAATGCCTTGAATGTAGGATACACTGTGCATGAGCTGGCAGGCAAAATTTTGAAGAAAAAAACTGCAGAAAGCAACATTAGTGTGTTTGATGTAGCGAATAATGACTAGCCGCCCAGCTTCCTGATTGGCCGGGAAGCCGGCTCCATGCTGTTTGGTCCTGCTTGATGATATTTGGCCAGGAAGTGGGCAACATGCTTGTTTGGCCATCTCGATGCTGATTGGCTGGGAAGCCTGTTTCCCGGCCAATCATCATCAAGCCGGTCAAACAGTATTGCCAATTAGGAAGTAGAGCGGTGGGTAATTAACCGCCTCTCGGCTTCCTGATTGGCCAGGAAGTCGGCTCCATGCTGTTTGGCCGTCTCCATGCTGATTGGCTGGGAAGCCGGCTTTGCGACCAATCACCATCGAGCCAGGGCCAAACAGCATGGAGCCAGCTTCCCGGGCAATCAGAAAACCAGGCGACGTGTCATTACCCGCTGCCCAGCTTCTTGATTGCCCGGGAAGACGGCTCCATGCTAGCGGAAGTACCAGTATCGGTATGGATCGGCAAGTACCATAATATAAATATCAGTACTCGTACTTGATGCCGAAAAAACAGTATCAGTGCTGAAAGAAGAGGAGCAACGTGACACCGCTGGAGTGGGCGGCGCTGGATGTTGTACCTGGAATGTGGCCAGGTAGGTTTATTAGAGAAGATCAATATAAAAGCCAGGGAAGTAGTGTTTTCAGAAGGAGGGCAGCAATAACAACCTACACGTTTTATCTTATGATAATGACAAGTTTTTTTTTTTAAATATGTGACCATTGCTGTATACTTCCAAGAGATGCTGTAGCGGAGTAATGCTCTAAGTACATAACATATAGCCTCACACTTCATAAATATTCAGTGTCTTCTGTGTGCTAAACCCCACCCCTTCCCACTAATCCATGTCTTTTTGTATTCCTATGTGGTAATGCTTATAGAAGACTACCACTATTTCAAGCATTGACATTAGAACAATAGAAATTGTTGTTTCTTCCCTGTTAAAGGTAAATTAATTGGACCAGTCTTTTGCATGTAGTTCAGTTCAGTAAATCCTAGATTCGGATTTGCAGCTCACTGACTGACTTACATGTAGCCGATAATTGTGCTTGAAAGTACAACAGAACCTTTAGTACACTTGTTTTGTTCTTTGGTTACTCCCTACTACCCCCTGAGTGTAGTCCTCCTGGTCAAATACTTACCTTCCACCACATTTAAGCAATCTTTCCCCATTCATTTCCATGGGTAAGCCATCCTGTGCTGGACTGATGAATGCCACTGTAAGTATGGCTCACCTATAGAAATGAATAGGGCCCATGCACACATGTGCAGTAAAAAGAGGGCCCAGCAGAGTCATTTTTAGCGATGCACAGTTATTCTATCCCCTTAAAGCGGTAAAGGCATTAAAACCATATTATGCTATAAGCTGAAAATCTATAGAGCAATATAATTTTCACTGAAATATTATAAATAACTGATTATGTGTTATGCTTTCTTAAGGTTCAGCTTTTGGCGGAGAGATCTGAGGCAGTGCGAGCAAAGATATCCAAAATGGTGGTGGTGATAGTTCTGCTGTTCACTATCTGTTGGGGGCCAATCCAGCTTTTCATTTTGTTTCAAGCATTTGATTCTAATTTCCAGCAAAGTTATGAAACCTACAAACTGAAGATTTTTGCTCATTGCATGTGTTACACTAACTCATCTGTCAATCCCATTGTGTATGCATTCATGGGAGCAAACTTCAGAAAGTTGTTTAGGAAAGCCTTTCCATTCATATTCAAGCCAAAAGTTGAGTGCATCACTGGAGCGGTTGTTAACACAGAAATGCATTTTATATCATCGGGAACTTGACTTGTCCAATCAAACACACTTTTTCAGATTGCAATAACTGCTAAGGCACTGTAATGTCCAACAAATCATTATTGTTGTTGTGGAAAAGGTATAATGTAAATATTAAAGAGCTTTTAATAAATAATCATAGTTTATGTTTACACTGTGACATGATTCATATTTGACAACATATGTAAATTCTGTGCATCATCTACCTATTGGGACCTGTACCCAGTTTTCTGACACCTGTAAATGCTTAGTACAGTATGTTACTTTCAGGTCAAATCAAAGTGCCACAATTTGCCTACAAGCTGTGAATGTTATATGATTGAAGAAACACATATTACAAACAATGCTTATGTGTCTTACTCTAATTATGTGTATTCAGGTGTATTATTTACTGTATATTGTTCTTGTATTTATATGTATATTTTGATTCTGTAAAGATATGACACATGGTAATGCTCTGAAACAATCTTTTTTAGAATATATTTCATTAAACTTTTCCAGTACATTTTTACATCATGAAACCACTCAATACAATATATACAATGTATATCCCTCTTTAAACTACTCCTTTCTTCCTTCCTTCCTTACATATCACCTTAAATATGCATCATTTTCTTTCATATCCACTTTCCTGTCTCTTAATTATCAAATCAGGTTTAACAATCTTTTGTCTCTATCTCCCCTACTTCACACTCTCCCATTCCCCTTCTTCCCTCACCTATCGCCTGCAGGCCCTCACACACTCTCCCACAATCACAAAATACAAAGAGAAAAAAACGACGTGGATATTGGGTCATCAACTTTGCATCATTGGTCCTACATTTTTACTACAGATATGTCTGAATTCTCGAGGAGGTATAAAAGTAAACCCAAGCACGCCACATACCCTCAAACATAGAATACCTATTGCGAACTCCTCCATAAGCAATATGTTATTAAGTTCACATACCCACTCCTGAATCTGGGGAATGCTTGTTGACTTCCAATGCCTAGAAATTATTGCCCTGGCTGCCCACAACAGAAACAGACAACAGAAAATAAAGAAGTCCTCTCTTACTTTTTGTGTGTGATCCCAAAAGCATCAATAGTATTGCTACTTCCTTGGGTCTCCTGTAACAATACTCCCGTCAAATGTCACTTATCTCAAAAATAGAGCTCCATTACATCCATAACAACTGACAAGACCACCAGATGTGTAACATTGTCCCCTCCCCCACTCCCCATCTCCAAGACTTCTTTGTAACTGAGGGGTTTATTCTCTGTAAGACTGTTGGATATCAACAGTATACCATAGTGTTAATATCCTAAAATTTCTTACCTGCGTTTATGCTGCTAAACTAGACTTTAAAGTCAGATAAAAAGCTTTATTTCATGCCGGGAATACATGCATTAGGAAAATGTGATACACTCTTGAAACAACATGCTTACTCCCTGCCTTGTTTAGACAGACATCTTCAAGTAATGTTAAATTCCTAAATACTCCACCGTGTGAACGGAGATATAAATAAAAATGTTTAAGTTGCAGGTACTGATACCACTTACCAACACTCAAGGCCCCCAAAGAGAGCAAATCCACTAAAGGAAGCACTTCAGAGGCATTAACAGCCTCTATTATGGGTGAGGGCTTTATGGCTTACCTATCAAGAACCTTCTGCTCTCAATGGCTTGCGGTAATTCAAGTTGCCAAGGATAGGTGTTAGTGGGCCAACATAGGAGGATACCTGGTGTTTTATGACCATTACATCCCACACTTTCAATCTAGCTGAAACTAACGGGGACACATTACAATTTTAAGGCAGCTTTGAGGGCCTAATCCAAGGTAAAGAATTCAGCGGCAATGGTACGCTAGATTGTTCAATTTTTTTTTTTTTTAGAGCTTGGTCTGGGTGGGGAAAACTGTCGCCTTATAACATAACTCCATTTGCGGGTGCTCCATTCTCCCATCTAACTTTTGTTCTACTAAAGACCCTCATATGTATTGGAGAAGGAGTGTCCGTAACCTACGAAAGAATTGACAAGGGACCCTGGTTTGTACTGTGTGTAATACATAAAGAAATTAAGAAATTGGGGGAAAACATCCATTTTAAATAATGCCATCTTCCCTATCCAAGAATGTTTTTTAACCCTCCAGGCTTCAGGACATCTTTGTGTCGATTCTAAAAGTGGTAGGTAATTAAGGCCATACACATTCTTTAAGCCTGCGGGTATATACACACCCAAATACTTAAGGGCACCTGGTGTCCAGCAAAAGGGTAAACTTTGAAATTGTATTATTTATTATGTTCTCCATGAGGCATAGAGACATGACTGTGATTTACCGGCATTTATTTGATAATTACTCAATCGGCCAAATTTATTTAGTTCCTACTCTAGGGTTGGAAACATACGTCAATAAGTATTCTGCAAAGAGACTTACAGGGTTATTCACAAAAGGGTGAAGAGGTTGGAGAAGGCAGGAGTAGTGAACAATCTAGGCCACAATAGCTGATTTGGAAACATTCTCCAAATCAGCACACTTTCCAGTTCAGCTATGTTGTTCTGGATTGTTCACTTCTCCTGCCTTCTCCAAACTCTTCACCCTTTTGTGAATAACCCTGTTAGTTTATAGGACCTATCCTCAATACTTACCCCTCTAACATCCATATTAGACCTAAGGGAAATAGCTAGTTGTTCCATTGCTAAAATGTAAATAAAAAGAGAGAGCGGGCATCCTTGGCGGGTCCCATTAGAGATTTTTATTGGATCTGACAACACACCTTTTAGCTGAACACGTGCCATTGGAGACGAGTATAAAGCTAGTATTTTTTGTACAAAAGAGGCCAGTATTTCTATCTATCATAAACTCCCAGTCCAGTCTATCGAAGGCCTTTTCTATGTCCAATGACAATAAACACAGAGAGAGCCCCCGACTCCGTAAATGGTAAAAAAGAGGCATAATTTTGATAGTGTTGTCCCTGATCTCATGTCTAGGGACAAACCCTACTGGTTGTGGATGAATCAAGGACTCAATATATGGTTGTCAACAGGAAACCAAAACTTTGCCATAAATTTTAAGATCGATGTTTATCAAAGGGATAGGCCTGTAGCTTGCACATTGCGTGGGGGTCTTTCTGGCCCTTAGGTATAAGAGTAATATATGCTTCTTGACTCTGTTGTGAAAAACCACAGGTACCAGAAATTACATTAAAAGTGGTACGCAGAATCGGTGCCAATTCCTCTTTAAAATGCTTACAAAACACCCCTGTGAACCCGTCTGGGTCTGGACTCTTCCCAAACGGCATTGAACGTATTACCTTTACAATTTCCTCATGTGAAAATGGTATACCCAGTGATTCTGTTACACCTGGTCCCAGTACGGGTAGGGCCATCTGCTTTATATATGCTACTCGAGAAGCATATTCCTCCTTTTCTCCCCTATTGCTCTTCAAATTACTTAAATTATACAGATCTGTTTACCAAATTCATACATTGATCATGGAGAGCAATCTTTATAATGTTGATATGACAAATCTAGCTTTTGATGTAATTCTATTCTCTTTTGCAAAAATGTCTGAAAGACATCTTCTGTATCTTTATGCTGACATTCCAGCCGATTGAACTTCTGATATTAGGGTTGTAATAGCTAGGGCCTTCTCTCTTTTCAGAGGCACCCCATGAGAGATTACAGTTTCCCGAATAACACACTTCAGCACCTCCCATTGAGTTGGGTGCACCGTAGTGTTCTGTTCATGACCCACTATAAAGTTTTAAATGGTTTGGATAACAATTTCCTTTTTAGTTGGATCTTGCAGGAGAGTTTCATTTCATCTCCATGTTGGACAAGGTTTCAATGTAATGGGCAGTATAGCAGAAAAAAATATAGGAAAATGGTCAGACCAGAATTGTGTTCCTATATGAGCCCAAGGTTGCCAGCTTATTACACAGTGAGATGTGAAAAAATAATATATACAGCCATAGACATGTGCACTGCCAAAAAATTAGTTTCGTTTCGTTTTAAATTCGGATTTGTGTTATTTCGTTTTTCGGGAAGCCATATGAAGAATGTGTCGGTTAGTGACATGGGTAGTCCCTTACCTTTGGATTTACAACACGCCATAGATCTATCAACTGCAAGCCATAAAGGTGATGCTTTAATCAATTAAGTTGCGAGAACAGAACATGGACCATTCTCTTAGATGTATCCATGGTGGGGTCCATAGTTAGATTCAAGTCCCCTACCATCACTATAATTCCTTCCATAAAGTCGTTAAACCGATTAAGAATAGAAAGCATCGCCCCCCCACCTGCCCATGATTAGGTAAGTAAATATTTACCCTCGTGAATTGCTTTTCATAACCTACACTTCACAAAAAGGTATCTACCCTCTGCATCTCCCAGCTTCTGGACATCAGATACCAGCACAGAGGAGTGAAGGCCTATAGCCACACCTCTCGACTAACTCTGCACATATACCACTTAGTATAATATCTTGTAGGCATTTTAGGAGCAGAAGAGCTCTTAAAGTGTGTTTCCTGGAGAAACAAAACCACACACTGTTTATGCATATGGTAGAGCACCTGGGTTCATTTCTGCAGTACATTCAGGTCCCTCACGTTGAGGGACCCAAATTTTGAGGCTAGTCACTACATCAATAGCCAACTCTTGTCCCCTTTCCCCATCTATCCAAGTTGCCAAGTAGGACACACATAAAAATACTCGGGTTCTCAAAACCTAAACAGCTAGGCACAAGCCTTTCAATACCATTACCATTCAATACCATTCACCAACCACACACCCCATTGCACTTGCACACTAAAGAATGTCCCCAATACATTCAGCACTCAACAGAAAATAACCTATTATACGCAGTACTCCACATCATGCACTCTAAATCCCCCACCATGGACCCCATTGCACTTTACAGCATGCATCCCAACACTAAGCATGTGCACTCATCACGTCTCATACTTACCTCACAGATCTCTGCAATGGATCAGCAAACTGTCACTTGTCAGGCTGGAAGCCGATCTGCAGCCCCCTGCCAGCAGTCTTCATTTTCCCCAGGCTTTTCTCTAATATAAATTTTGTCTCACTTCCTCTGCATTTTTTCCCTCTCCATCCAGTAGTGCTCAGGGAATTCCAGCCCCAGCACCAACTCATGTTCTGCAGTAGCACAACTAGAACACTATTAGAGGTTTGGTGCCTAGGTAATTGCCCATAGTTACATAGTTAGTCAGGTTGAAAAAAGACACAAGTCCATCAAGTTCAACCTATAGACATACGGAGAAAAAAAAAAGAAGAAAAGCCTAAACAGAACACTATGCCCACAATTACCCAATGTTGATCCAAAGGAAGACAAAGAAAACCATATAAAGCACGGTTCAATTTGCTCCAACAGGGGAAAAAAGTTCCTTCCTGATCCCATAAGGCAATCGGATATTCCCTGGATCAACAATCTCTGATGCCTTATATATCTATAATAACTCAATATCCAGTAATATTCTGTGCATTTAAGAAAACATCAAGATGTTTTTTAAAACAATTAACCTAGCTAGAACTAGCTCCTGGGAGAGTCTATTCCACATTTTCACAGCTCTAACTGTGAAGAATCCTTTCCGTATGCAAAGGTTATATCTCTTTTCCTCCAGACGCAAAGAGAGCCCCCATGTTCTTTGCAGTGACCTTAACGTGAATAATTTGGCACCAAGCTCACTATATGGACCATTTATGTATTTATACATGGTGATCATGTCCCCCCTTAATCGCCTCCGGAGGAACAAATTCCGGTCAGTTAATCTTTCCTCATAGCTGAGCTCCTCCATGCCTCTTATGAGTTTAGTCGCCCTTCTCTGCACTTTCTTCAATTCCATAACATCCTTTCTGTGAACTGGTGCCCAAAACTGAACTGCATATTCCAGATGAGGTCTTACTAATGCTTTGTACAGGGGCAGGATTATGTCTCTCTCTCTGGAGTCTAGACCCCTCTTAATACAAGAAAGTATTTTGCTTGCTTTAGAAATTGCAGCTTGACATTTTGCTTGCTATTATTGAGTTTGTGATCTACCAGAACACCCAGATCTTTCTCCATCATTGACTCCCCCAAACGTACTCCCCCTAGAGTGTATGACACATGCATGTTTTTAGTCCCCAAGTGCAGAACTTTACATTTATCAACATTAAACCTCATTTGCCAAATAGATGCCCAATCACACAGTGCATTCAGATCTGCCTGTAAGTTGGAGACATCCTGGACTGTATTCCACTACATAACTTGGTGTCATCTGCAAACACAGAAATAGTACTTTTAATCCCCAACTCTTTGTCATTTATAAATAGGTTAAACAGTAAGGGACCCAATACTGAACCTGGGGGAACACCACTAACAACCTCAGAATCATTGATCACCACTCTCTGAATACGGTCTTTAAGCCAGTTTTCTATCCAATTACAGATTGAATATTCTATACCTACTGACCTTAACTTATACATTAGCCGCATGTGGGGAACTGTGTCAAACGCTTTTGCAAAGTCCAAGTATACTATATCCACAGGCATTTCTCTGTCCAATTTGTTACTCACTTCCTCATAAATAGAAAGTAGGTTTGTTTGACAACTTCTGTCTTTTGTGAATCCGTGCTGACTATCGCTTATGATATTATTTTCAAGCAAAAACAATGTCATGTGATCCTTGATCAAACTTTCAAGTATCTTGCCAACTATTGAGGTTAAACTTACAGGTCTGTAATTACTTGGTAAAGACTTTGATCCCTTTTTAAATTTAGGCACCACATTGGCTTTGCGCCAATCCATCGTTACTAAGCCAAATTTGTTTCTCCCCAACACCATCTCTGGCTTCAAGTTCTATAACAACTTGCAATGTTATGGTGGTTAAGCTGTCTATTCACATACTTAGTTTATCTGTAAAATGTTGGGAATTATAATCTTTACTTTTACCATTGAGTTTAGTTGACTAATGTAAGGTCAATGTTGGCGCATTTACCAATCATTCAAATGGGCTTGTTTAATGGGTGTAAACACATAGAAACACTACCAGGGTTATTCACAAAAGGGTGAAGAGTCTGGAGAAGGCAGGAGAAGTGAACAATCTAGGACAAAATAGCTGATCTGGAAAGAGAGCTGAATTGGAGAATTTTTCCAAATCAGCTATGTTGTCCTAGATTGTTCACATCTCCTGCCCTCGCCACACTCTTCACCCTTCTGTGAATAACCCTGTACACGTTCTATATAAAAAACATGCTACTCTACTGCACATAGGTGTAATGTTAGCACATAGGAAATAATAGGATATTTACTTTAAAGGGAAACTCTACTTTTATGTTAAAAAAATATAGCATGACAAATGCTATATGGTGATTTGTAATGGATTGTTTTTAAAAATGACCTAACCATTTTAATATGCAGCTGCTGCATTTTTCTAAAAATAACATTGAATGCAATATAGTAACCTGGAGACATTCACTACACCGTTGATATACAGAATGCCCTGAGAAATGTAATTTCCTTCTCTTCTGATCGTCTCACTAAGATACAAGAAAAAACTTCCAGCTAACTGCTGCATCAGAACAGTGTGTATGATCGACACCTGTTCCGTTGTTTTGCCTCTACCCCGTTTAGTCTGCTGTGCCATTCACAAAGCACAGCACAAATGTAATCACTGTAATGTGATGTGTTATTGGCACTGCAGAATGAGAGGTACAACAATGAAACTGGGGGTTGATCATACATAGCGTTCGGATGCAGCAGGGAAGCCGGAAGTGCAACACACTGCTGTATTTGCCTGGAACTCTCGGTAGAGAGAACTCCTAAAGTATTAAAAATGTGAGGATTTTAATGTTTGAATTAAAGCTAAAAAATTTGAATAAAAAAAAGCTGTGTCTGGAGTTGGGTTTTAATATAAAAAAAAGCTTATGATCCCCCCACACCTTTCATAGTTTTTGCTTCTGGTTTTCCCAGTACATTATTGAAGGAGAACTATGGGGTTAGGGATTTTACCCATAGTTCTCCTAAGGGTAACAGGAGGACACAAACTAGCGTCCTCCAGTCACCCTAAGCTCAATATACCCCGAGCTACAGCTCGTGCTATACTGAGGCGCCGCAGCTGAAACGGATCACGACAATTATGTCTGGATCCGCCCAGCTGCGTGAGTGACAGCTGGCTCTGCCTATCTAGAGGCAGAGCCAGCTGTACCCGCCCCCTCCCCCGTCTGTTCCACCAGTCATCGCTGGAGATCGGAGCGGGGAGGGGGGAACCCAGTCCCTCCCCTGTCACGGCTCCCTGCTGTGACAGGATTGAGAAGTGAGCGAACACCGGTATGTGTTCGCTCACTTCCCGATCCACTGAGCCGACCTGTGACCGTTTCATTGTCACAGGTCGGCTAGAACTATGAGGATGAGTGAAAATCACTCACCTCATAGTTCTCCTTTAAGTATCATCTCGTACTTTGAGATCTGCATGTACATCCTGGGAACATTGTTATGCTTGCATATCTCCCAAAATAGCTAGAAATCTAGTAACCAAATGTAAACCCCCCCCCCCAAAAAAAACCCCACATCAAATAGTTTGAACCTAGAACCCATATTTGCAGACAGCCTTTGACCTACCAAGGCTTCAATTAGCACCACTAGCTGCATGGGGACTAATAACTTGTGCTTATGTTTTTTCCATTAAGTACAATACGCAAATTTAGAAGCATGTCACATTTTCACCAAACATAGGCAGTGTGCCATATTGCATGATGCTTTCCATCTTTGCCTAGAAAGATGTAATTACCTTGATTGCATAAGGCAAAAAAGCCCCAATGTCAGCTATGGAATTATCACAAGTTCTCAACTCAAACACAATTCATCTTAGCAGACCAACAAGTCAAAATATGTCCTAATTTTAGATGTTGTTATTGTTTACCTTGTTGAGCCAGGTGTTTACATCGAAGCATTTTTCGGGTAGAAGGAAAAAAAAGCTTATGAAAGTAATATTAGTAATATTTGTCATTCACACTAAATGAATAATATTTGTCATTCACACTAAATGAAACAAAGTAGGAGATAGCTGGAAGGATTGGAATAGGAAGTTCTAGGGTATGGGAGAGGCTCTGGAGAAGTCCTTGAGGCAAGCATGGGAGGAGATGACAAGGGAGCTGGAGAGCAGAGGTCAAAGTGAACAGGACAGTTTGGGAGAAATTTTAGGACAAGGTTGCTGATGTAGCTGGGGAAGAGTTGTGGATAGCTTTGTATGTTGTTAGTATTTAGAATTGTATTCATTGGGTAAGTGGAAGCCAGTGGAGGGATTGACAGAGAGGGACAACAGACACTGAACATTTGGTGAGGTAGATGAGTCTGGCAGCAGCATTCATAGTAGAATGAAGGGAGGATGATTTGTATAAAATTATCACAACTATCAGTCCCTCCCCTCATGCCAGTGTTCTGTAATGCTGGACTTTGACCTGCCCATTCAGGCCCAACATGAAATCACTGTCCAAAACTTGGCATCCTTACCTCCGTGACATACAAGGTGAAAGTTATCAAAACTGGAGCAGCTGTCTACTCTCAATCATCTTCTACCTTTAATTTTCAAAGCTTAATTTAGCAAACTAGAGAGAAGCTGATTGGTTGCTCCAGATTATGTGTGCTTCAGTTTTGATAAATTCCCCCCCCCCCCCCACGTATCCGTATCTTTATTTATATTTATAAAAACAAATTATACATTAAAACAGAGATTTACAAATCCCAGGAGCTCCGTGTGCTCCTTACAAATGACAGCTGCCTCCTAACTTTTGAATTTTTCTCTAGTGTTGTTTGGAGCTTGAAAAGTATCTGTACTTGTACCGAGTACTGTACTTGGTATCGGTGCATCCCTAATAATTACCATTAATCTAGAGATTTCCCCCCTTAGTACTTTTACAGTAAATGTCTTCAGTTGGATGTCCTGCATTCAACATACTTCATCTGAGCCCATGTTGTGCTGCATCTGCCCCAGCCTCTGATTGGACAGTGAAAGAGAAGCAGTACAGTGATAAGTTCAGCTCTCTGTCACTCTGCTTTCTCTTCCTATCAGCATGCTTCTTGTCAGCACTTGAACTTATTGGCTCCTTGTGCTGTTTCTTCCTCCCCCACCCCAGCTCTGCTGTACACTGACTGCAATAGGCTAATGGCAGGTCAAATTCAGGGAGTTACACTGCTTGCATTTAAATAATACATTTAAAATCTAGAGTTTAGCTTTAAACGTAAAATAAAAAGGTCCTCATAGATGGTGTGGGATGAAAAACATCTAAAATGTGTGTACTGTAGATAAAAACATTACAGAAGTTCAGACCATAGAAAGCTCATTCAGTTATTTGTAAAGTAGGAGAGAGAGTTGGAGTTGGAGGAGAAGTCTGGCTACTAACTGGAATGAAATAGATCACTGTGTGGAAGGGTTAGAGGGGAATATGGGAGCAGAGCATGCATGATTGTGGGCTGGTGGAAGAGCACCAAGACTCGGTCGAGTTGGGCCTGACTGAAGGAAGGTGGGTTTATACCGGCTATGAAATAAATTTACCCTCAGAACCCACTCACAGCCCAGTATATCTCTTGCTTTCTAGCTGAACTCCAGAACAACATCTAAATACACAGTTAAAATAAATATAAAAGACATGTTTGCCAATTCCCTGACAACATTGCAGACAAAGCCCAACTCTAGCTAAAACTAATTTTATTTTGATCTTGGAAAGAGTGGGGAAGGCTTGTTAAATCTGTTAGGATGGTACTGCTGTATGTAAGAGGATTTTCTCTCACTTCCTGAAATTAATGGGAGATCTCTCCAACGGGGACAGTTGACCTCCTTCTGGCTTGCATCTAACCTCCATCTAAGCTGTATCAACTTGCTTCAAGCTGCTTTTACATTCCTACTGACTTGTACAGGAAGAGAAGCAGATGCGAACAAAAGCACATCAACTGATACAATGGAATTTTTTTACATTCTTATGAAGACTGTGTTAGACATACAGGATTCATTTCACAGTGCTGGCTGGGCTGCACAGGAGGCTCTAAATGCAATACATCTATTCTTACATGTGGAGGAGGACCAGGCTGTACAGCTTAGACACCTAGCAGCCTTCACGGCAGCTGCTTGCTAGACAGAGAAAGTGAGGGAGAGCTGTGGCTAGCAACACCACAATACCAAGTGCATCTGATGTGAGCTCTTTCTTATTAGAGACTTCACAGGTGATCAGAGTCACCGGCAACCTCTCCAATCCCTAATCATACAGTACTTATCATCTTTCTGTTTCTGTTATCTCTACATGCACTTACTATGTTGCTATGTTTTTTACTCTACAGTCTCTCTACTATAAAACCCCCCTCTCCAATGCCCCCCCCCCCACAGCCCACCCATCATCATTACAGACTGTGATTTAGGTATGACAAAGCACAGATTGGGGGTGCTGGCACAACAATAGAACTGGTGTCTATCATAGACGCCTCTCTGATGCAGCAGGAGTCTGAAAGTACATCTTCCACTGTACTTTCCAAGGGCAGTGAAATATAGGAAGGAACAATTTTCAAGAAAGTAAACATTTGCTGCATAAAGAACAGAAATACAAAATATCAATGCATTAGAAATGATAAAAATAAAGATACCTGGAGTTGGAGCATGCATTCGAATATGAATTGCCCTAAAGCTGGGGTGGACAACTCTGGCCCTCCAGCTGTTGTGGACCTACAATTCCCACGGGGCATTGCAAAACTGACAGCCACAGTCATGACTCCTAGAGGCATGATGGGATTTGTTGTTAATAGAGGTGCACCGAAATAGAAATTTTAAAACGGAAACAAAACCGAAATAAAAAAATTGTCAGGCCGAAACCGATACCGAAAATGTTTTTTATTTTAATATTTTCAAATTGTTAAATATTTAATTTTTATTTATTTTTCATAAACTTTTTAATATTTTTATTAGGGAAGCACAGATACCCTTCGAGTACCAGTGCAGATACTTGGCATTTTCATGAGAACTTTTTCTGTATCCCTAGTTATCAATGAACAGGAATCCTCTATGTGAATCATGTTATCATGTTCATTCATGTTATCAATGAACAGTGTTCCTGTTCATTGATAACATGAGGACATGGTATGTTTACTATAACTACAACTATGAATGTACAAGAGGTGATGTAGATCACTTCCATTCATTCATAATTGAGGATATAGTACACATACCACGTCCGTATTATCTACAAACACTCAGCGATCACTGATCTGAGTGTTTGTACCTGGCCCTCCTCCCTGACACGCTGTCACAGGGGGCTGAGCGAGCGGTGTAGGGAGGAGAGCTCAGCCTCCTGTGACAGCGCGGCCTGTCTCCACCCACACACCGCTCTGCCGGACTGTGATAGGAGGCTGAGCGGTGTGTGAGGAGACGCAGGCCCCTCACAGCGCTCTCCTCCCGCAGCGCTCAGCCAGCTATCACAGTTTCTCTCCTCCTCGCTGGGACACAGAGCCGCGCCCAGCGGGGAGGAAAGAAAGCAGGGATGCGCCGCTGTATCGGCAGGAAAGTGGCACTTTCGGCATTATGCCAAAAGTGCCATTTTCGACCGATATGTTTCGGCGGCCGATATATTGGTGTATCCCTAGTTGTTAAAGCACAGCTGGAGAGCCAGAGTTGCCCACCTCTGCTTTAAAGTGTATTTATAGTGTTTTGTACACATTTTCTTTCTTTATTAGGTTTTAAAATACATATATTTTTTGTACTCATACATACTGCATATGTATATTTCATACTCATATTTATAGCTATCAGAGGGAGCTTCAGACACTTTGGGGTCTATTCATGAAGCAGCCGAAGGATCTGGCCGTAGCTTTGGCCGATCCTTCGGCTAGCTTCGGCCCCAGGACCCCTTCGGTTCAGTAGAACCTGAAGGGCTGCTGTATGGGCTATTCACAATAGCCCGTACAGCTTCCGATCATGGCCGAGCGGCTCAGCCGAGCCAAACGCATATGCATCGACTCGGCTGAGCCGTGCTAAAAGCCGAAAACTCTTAGCTGCTCGGTTGTAAAATAAAGCCTATTGATTACAGAAATGAGTTGCCCAACTAATGCGCATGCAACTGTGAAAATATTACACAGACAACTAAATCTTGATCACTTTTGCCCTCCCTTTCCACTATGTTTGGGTAGGCTTATACAGAGTTTTAATCAGAGAGGGAGAGTTCACAATGCCCTGTGAATCAAGAGTAATGGGTACACCCTCTATTAAATGTTTATTTGTAAAATAGAATATATACATATTCAATGACATGATGACATGACTCTTTTACACATCTCCATGCTGTACGAAAATATGGAAATCATTGACAGCCAGGCAACCAGCATTTTCAGAGGGAATCTAGCAATAATGCTCTAATGCTTCCCTATAGGATTAAAAAAAAAGGTTTTGCCATGATGCATGTGTCCCCTGTGGAAGGATTCTCTCAAAGAGTACTGCCACTGGGACATGAAATTATGGAAATACTTCCCAATGGGGACACACCAAAAACATTATTGAGGCCAAGGCCCCATTCACACCTGCGAATAGGGCCGATCACATTAAGCTTGCCATACATCTATAGATTTTCAAATAGAAATTTTCATTGCTGCCAAAAGCCCTTGTTCGATTCCAGCTCAAATAGCCCATCAGGAACAGACCAATGTCAATTTCGATAATCATTCGTTAGCAATACTAACTCACCGAATTTTGACGATCGACAGAACAGATTTTTGTTTGCGCATGTGCTTCCTGCAATTTTTTCCATACAAAAAATCCACTAAACCATTGATTTTTGCACAATTCGAAAAAAAGTTTTCCAGCCTGACCGGTCAAGGAAATTCGGCCAGGAGTACAGTAATTAAAATCGTTGGTGTCCCATAAACTGATCGATTATCGTTCGAAAGACCATTCGTGGACGATTTGCTAATGAAATTTAATAGGTGCATGGGCACCTTAAGTATCACAAACTCAATGTGATCTGCTGTGGATAGGAGGCTCTGTACAATACAATTACAACTTCATTATCTACTTTCCATTGCCAATGTGATCGTATTATCAAGTTATGTATTTATGTAACAAGGTGGATTCTAAAAAGGCTCACCAGGCAGGGTGATTTACTTACAAACATGGTAGTAAAAGAGACAGCTCCAGCAGGGGCGTAACTAGAAATCACAGGGCCCCATAGCAAGATTTTGTATGGGGTCCCGTGATTTCTAGTTATACCCCTTACAGAGCGTACTCGAGAGCCCACCTGAGGGTGAACCTGCAGAGCCCACCATAGACTCTATATGGTGGGCTCTGCAGGGTCACCCTCAGGTGGGGTGGTCGCACTCCTTACCTGTCCGCCTCCTCTTCCTCCACGGTTGCTGATGGGCCCCACCTCCTCCTCCGTTGTTGGGCCCGTCTCCTTCTTCGTCACCGGGCCCTGCCTCCTCCTCCACTGCCGGGTCCAGCCTGCTCCACCACCGCTGCTGGCTCTCATTGACTCTGTGGAGAGGAACACGCTGCTGCACAGATTGCTGTCAGTGATCAGAACAGCGGTGTGTTCGTCTTCAGCCGCCAGTGAAAGCCACCAGCAGAGGATCCCATAGCGACCCAGGCGGTCCACACAGATCTGGCCGGGCCCCACTGGGCCCATAGCGGCCTCCTGGGTCGCTATGGTGATTGTTACGCCACTGAGCTCCAGCCCCATTCACTTACACTTTCAGGGTCACTATGACCAATGCACCCCAACCAGGATGATGCTTCATCTCAGAGATGGGACATCTCTGGTTGACAAGATTATTTCTGCTCTATTCCTAATGCCTCTTCAGATCTGCATCCTCAATTCCTCAGGTAATAATCGTGACACATTTTACCTTTCACCATTTGTTTCTTCGGGAGACAGTCTTCACTTCTGCTCCCAAATTTTTTTCACATTCTTTCACAAGCCTCAGATTACTTGCCATACCAAAGACCTTCTTGAGGTGGGAAATAATGCTTTGCATTCTGAAATAAATATAATTTGTTACTTAGCACCCCTAGGCCCTTGTTTGGGAACTGCCCCTTCTTTCACATATTTCACGATCTCTGCACATACACACACTTGTCCTTTCAGTCACCCACTTTTGTAACTGGAACTTGTCCAATCTTCTTAACACAGGTTTGTTTAATGGTGGATCTGTAATATACGATGAACAAATGATTGAAAGATTGAAAGATAAAACTGTTTGCTTTATTAAAATTAAATCTCTTAAAGCAGGATATCAAAACATTTTCTTAATAACAACCAAGAGGTAGCCATTCTATTTTCTCCATCAGTCTACAGAGGTCTTTACCACTTCAGCTCTCCAAACTGTACACCCCTATGGACCAGCACAATTTTTATATTTCTGCTATGGGCCTGTTTATTCAGCAATAACTTTGTCATTACTTAACAGTGTAATATGTATATCTTTTATTGAGGACAAACAAGACTTTTTTGGTAATATTGCATTTTTTTATTTTATTATCTTTTATTATTTTATTGTTTAAGCAATCCCTAGACAAAAATATTTAACAATACTAAAAACACACTTTTTTTCTTCTTCAATCAGTGTTAGTTTACAAAAAATAGTGTTACTGTAGATAAAAAGAGTTTTAGTAATAATTTGCCCCATTTAAGATGACACTAAAATTATGATTCTGGTACGAAGAGTTATTTACAAATGAAATGGCTTTTAGTTTTCTCTCAATTTTGTAGAGTTTTTTTTTGTGTTTTTTTTTGCAAAACTTAATATAACTAATGAAAAAAGTGAATAAAAATATAAACTAATGTTTAAATATTAAATGGTTAGAAAAATAGAAATAAACAAAAAAAAGTAACAGGAAAATAATAGCTAAGGGGAGAAGGGAACAAAGGAGTTTGCATCATATTTCGAGTGTGACTTTCCTTTACTCCTCCACTAGGAGAATCAACAAGTCTCCAAGGAAAACAGAGGCAAAAGTACCATGCTCCCCTAGGGTAGAGAATGCTCATAATCCATCCTACATTATGACATAGATTATTTTCTTCATGGAGCAGAATGGCAGTGCTTCTGACTTCCCCTCAGCATGGCACCAACTGTGTCAACTGTCAGAATTAAGCCATCAGCTTCTCCAGCCCAAACAACCTTCTCTCCTGCTTAGAGGAAAATCTTGCCCTATTGTCAAAGGGAGCAGCAGATACTAAGGGCTCCCTACAGGAGAATAACTTTTTCCCCTAAAGGGACCCCTAACATTTATATACTCTTATTGGAATGATTACTACCAAGTTGAATAAATATAATTTCATTTGTCTTTCATATATCCTTCCTTTTACCATATGTTGGTAAGCCCCATGTTCCATTTAGTTCTGTATTGCTCTACATACTTTACCAGACTATGTTCCCATGGCTATAATCAATTTCTGTTTGTGAAACTTGACTGATAGAAAGTGTAAAAATCCTGCCACATCTTAAACAGATTATCTAACACGTTAACATTTGCATCCATGCTATTTTTCCATTAATGACTATTAGAGCTAACCTTATGTCCTCTTTGTTTGGTAAGAAATAGAAAAAAAGCAGGAAAAAGTCTGTTTTTTTTCTAGTAATTGTTAGTGTTCCTGTCTTCTTTTTAGACTTTCTATATTTAGCATCAGCTTTACTTTGAGATGACCTAAAGGTTAAATAGAACATCATGGACTCTCGGGGACACTGTGCACCTTTTTGAAGGTGGACTTATAAATAATAAAATCTTTAATTCAGAATGCACTCAGAAGTGACTTCAAAGTTAAACCGAAGCTAAAGTAGCTTTGGGTCATAGTGCAAGCCTTTTAAGGATTCTTTTGTATAGTGACCATGGAGACAAGCAGGTTGAACCACTAAAATCTTTGGGGAAAAAGAAATATAGTGAGCTGATCATACTAAAGTCACTCACTTAACCTTTGAAATGTAACTGCGATGAAGATTCACACTTTCGTTGTGTATGTTAAACAACTTGCTAATGTGAGCAAAGCATTAAAGGATAACTTGCAAGTACATGTAGAATGCTACAGCTTAGTAAGGATCTTATCTTTCAGTTCTTAGTCAAATGTATCAAGTTTAATAAGAAATATAGGGCAAACTTGCTATTACTAAGTGCAATAGTCAGTAACCCATAGCAGCCAATCAGATCAACTTTTACTCCGCTGACTAAATCAAACAAAACATTCTCAATGATTGCCATAGTTTACAGTTCTAGCTCATTATATCTTACTACTGGGTTTATTCAATAAAATAGTATAAAGGACAATGAGATATAGAAAGTCAATTCACCTATGGCTAGGGATCAAAATCAGAAACTTGAAATGTAATTAGTTGCTAAGGGATTTTTCACTTCTTTATTGTTCTTTTTAATTGAATAAGTTAGCATTTACTAAAAGACAGGATAATATTACAGGGACCAACTAGTAAGTAGTTATAAGTTTTCTTTTCAGATTTACAAGCAGAGTAAACCTTTCTGGGAGAAACTGTTTTTCTCCTGGGCGGCCCAGAGCCGCTATCTAAATAGCGGGAGACTCCCGGAGCGCCCTGGAGAGTTGGGCTGTCTGGAGATCAGTGTCCCTGGTTACCCGGTAACCAGGGGCGCTGATCTCTCTGCAAGTGGCCAGAGCCAGCTGTTAGTGTCAAAAGCAGCAGAAAGGTCTAATAGTAAGAGTAAGGAGCAGTGGCCGTTTTTAGCAGTTAGTAAGTAACTATTGAGCTTTAGGAGGGCGGTTTCAGTGGAGTGTACGGGGTGAAAGCCGGACTGTAAGGGGTCCAGAAGGTTGTTATCAGCGAGGCGGTTGTAGATAACTGTACTACAGATAACTGTAGCTTTACTGATGATATGCAACCATTTTCTAGTTCACTTTCTGATTTTAACCAGAAATAAGAAGCAGAAACATTAAGGCCTAGATGCACAGCTATGACTTTCTTCATCCAATAGTGGGCTGCACCCAAACTAGTAATTCAGTTTATTTAAATACCACAGCCCATCAGGTATGATGTGTTGTAAGGGTTTGAGGGAGGTCAACTGGTGTGAACAACCTACAAGGGGTGTGTAAGTGTTAGGGTGCAGTTTAGGAGGCAAAGCATTTAGTATATTAACCCAAGAACATAAATGTAATATTTTCTAGCTTACAAAATATGGTTGTTGTATTTGTTTTCTTTTGCCAGGTTAAGTGCATTTCCTGCAAGTACCGAAAAATTCCTGTTGATCCTGCCAGAATTATCTTGTCCTTGTAACTTCTTGTACACTAATCTGACAACCCTCTGTAATGGGGATAAGAGAGAAGGAGAGGGAAGGTGTTTTTAGTCCAAATGAGTAGAGCGGCCTAGTGTTACAATGTTGCTCTTATTTAGATACAGTACAGTTAGTGATCATTGTCACACTGGGACAGGAAATCCGTTATTGGCAGGACTATCAGGTGAAAATAAAAGTCCTTGGTCTAAAATTACTGTAAATGTTTATGGCCTGAACAATTTAATTAAAAAATAAAGATAACAACTTCTAAAGGATTCAGGTTTAAATGCTACCATTTACAAATGTGGGGAGCTCATTAAGGGTGTTTCTGTTGTATGTTGCTGCCGGACAGAGGACTTGTGGGACAACAACCAAGCAATTTTTAAATGCTGTAGCTAAAAACAGCAAAGGGGTGCTTGATGTGAAATTCATCTTTGCGTTACTTGTCTGCTGCCTGCTAGAATTTTATCTTTAACTTGAGAACTTTAATGGAGGATTTTTTTGCACACCAGGCAGGAAGCAGCAGCATATGCAGTAAAGCAGGTAGATCACCTTAGGTATTTTCTATAGAGCTGCGTCTTTGCGCTAGGGCTATAAAGCATCTAAATACTACAAACGTGATGGCACCATCACACTCCTTCCAATTGAATGTTTAGCTTGGGCTGGGCTGAGAATGAGCCAGTTTTAAAAGCTTGCAGTTTGCAATCATCTGTGCCCATGTGTCTTCACCTGTTACAGTCTTTATCCAAGAGACACCTAATACAAATTTAACAGGAGACACAATTGCATTCGCTACCAAAGGAGATTTAGGACAAGACAACTGTGTTATCTTGTCTATATCAGAGTAAAATACCTTTTTTGCATCTTAGGCTCACGGCAGGTTCGATTTGATTGACTTTGCCTCTGGAAACCTTTATTTTGTGACCTTTAGAAGAACGCAATTACATATTAGTAGCACTGGGTACATGAGTATCTCTAGCAGGAACAACTGGAAAAAAACAAATGAACAGATCAATTGATTCACTGAGACCTGCTAGAGGAAAAAGGAATAATGATGCAGAAATTTATAAAGTAAATGTGTGATTTACTTTTTTTTTCTAGATGTGTGATTCAGGCTATGAATATTGTATTTATAGTATTTAAATCACAGCCATTTTGCTTTACAATAAAATATATTTTATAAATTATCTTGAAAGACCAATTTTCCAGTTACCTAGCTTTGGATTGGGTCATTTATATGCACTTTAAAACAATCACTTTTTGGTGTTGAAGACATTTGCTGAGTATCCATCAATCATAGCAACATGGGCAGCTAAATGGCAAATTATATTTAATGGTAAAAAACGTGATGGGCAAGTAAACTGGAGAGCATCATTTCCTTCTCAACATTACATTAAATATAATTGGGTGAAACAGAGCTGTAGAATGATTGTGAATAATGGAAGGTGAGCATCAGACACAAACAAAAGAAGACTGCCAATATGAGGGCTGTGGCTTGGACAAACCAACACGTGACTTCTATGGAGAGCAGAGGGTACAGGGAGTTAAGGGGCAGTACAAGAAGAAGGACTCATGCTTATCAGAAGTGGGACATAGGTTTATTGGGCAGGTTTTTGTGGCCCTTACAGCAGGCATCACACTGGTTAGGTGGAACATCCACAGAAATGCTGCCATTACTCGATCTTGCAAACATTGACAGAGCAGGCAGCTTTTTTTCATGTATATGGTGTGAAAAAAACAAAACAAAAATTACTCATGGTTTCCTTTACTTGAACTATATGGAGTACCACCTTAAGGGTTAAAGAAAAAACATAAAATTGACTTCTCAAGTTCTTGCTCCCACTTGATTCACAATCATTGGGTGGGTGGTGCTGGTGGAGAGTGACGCCGCTAAGATCTGGGCAGGGAGATGTGTATGGGCTCTGCATCTCCCCGTGCAGCTCTTAGCAACCTGGATCGCTCTGGTCGGCATCCGACCAAGCTCCTGGCAACCAATTATGTCACTGGTTGCCAGGAGCTTGGCAGGATGCTCTGACTGGTGTCCCACCGAGCACCTGGCACCTAATCACGTCACTGGTAGCCAGGAGCTCGGCAGAAGCTGGCAAGAGCTTTCCAGGTGTGGCCCTTACACATCTCCCCCAACCTGAGATGCTCTGGCTGAAAAGGGGGCGCTCTGCCTGACAGCCCTCCACATGACCTAAGGCTGCCTCATTATAAGGATGGCCCTTTGCCCAACAGAAAGATGTATATAAACATCAAAGTAAATATAGAAGAAAAAATAAAGTTGGCACAGAGAAATTGTAAAATGTTAAATTATAAACCATTTACATAAAGCAACGCAACTCAGTTTTAAAGCACAAGGTAGCATGTAAACTTGCTATTAGTATTTTAATTTGATACATTTAGTGACGTAAATGATAATATGCAATTCAGTACTGCAGAAAAGGTTTGAGTTACTATGAGTAACTAGGAACGCTTGTCACGTACATGTTACTGCTTACTGCTAACATTGATCATTTAATTTGTACTTAACCTGTGGAAGTGTCTCTAATTAATTAAAGTACATCTATTTTTATTTCATTGGTTTATTTTCTAACAAAAAAAGAACAAATGTACGCACACATAGGAGAGCCAGAGCCACTGGTCCATCCTACAAAAGTAACAGGTTCATTTTAAAAACATGCAGAAAAGGAGCAGTAAAACTGGCAGGTATGGTAAGCACATATTTTACTAATACGGCTATACTATATACTATTGCTACCAAATTGATAATAAATGTAGAAGTAGTGAAGTTGGAAACAGGCAACAACTTATATAATATGTAATCATACTCCGACTATTCAAAGGGCAGACAAGAACTAATCAGTCAATATATTAATGGCTGATGGGTTCTTACTTCATAGTTACATAGCAACAAGACTAAAAAATATATCCAATTCAACTTCTAGAAGATTCTGGGGATATTGACACAATATCATCAGGACAGCTGTGACCAGTGTTGTCCTGACATCACAAAGCCAGTCTAATTTATTTCCTGAATAAAAATATTCCTATATTATCCATTAGTAATTTTAATAGTGGATGCCATTAGCTGTAAGAAAATCATAATTTTTTTAAATATTATTTATTTTCCAATTACAATTCGTTAATGCTTATCTAAATAAGTAACCTTTCACTTAATTGAAGGTAATTTCTCCTTCCATCATACGCAGCTGAGGTTCTCGTTTCCTTTTGTACAACTCTTGCAATAAAAAGCTAATTTTCCAAAAAAAGAGTACTGACCTTGGTTATATTGATATATGTTAATTGAATCCCTTTAAAAGATAATAAAATCCTTAAAGGATAACATCCTTATTATACATTACATCTAAATATCACAGCAGATCTAAGATCTTGTTTAAAAAACAGATTCTTTATTAAAGTCTAGTGTTTCTAATGTTGTGTACTCTAAACTGTATCTTGTATCTACAAATGTAAAAAGGACGATTTGCACATTATATTTAATATGAATGTTAAAAATAAGATCCACACAGGCATAGGCACTTTGCAATGTATCTCTGAAACAAAGTGTCTGTCTGATAATAAGTGTTGTCATCAACTGCGCACTTAAAAAATGCACTTGGAAAAGGCACAAAAATAGGATCAACAGTGCTCCTTGCAGACTGCAAGTGATCCTGTTTAACCCATTCACCTCTCTCTCTACCAAATCTGATTTCTGCTCTCCATCACTTGCTTTCTCTATCACTGCTTTTCACAATGATGGCTTCACTTCTACACATACAAGGGACAAAACAAAGGTCAGGGACAGACAGAGGACCGGGACTTCCAGGGACAATCTGAAGACTGGGATTTCAGGGAATAGCCAAAGGATAGGGACAGGCAGAAGACTGGGATCACAAGGGACAAGTCAAAGTTCAGGGCAGACCGGGGGCAAGGATCTCCAGGGACAAGCCAAAGGTCGGTACAAGGGAAAACTACAAGGCATTCAGGTTCAATCACAAACAAGGGGCTCGGCATCTAGCTTAGAAAGGCGTTGTTCGGGCAGCATGCTGTTCACTGCCCTGGGTTTAAATAGAGACAGAAAGAGGGAGGATCCACAGGATTGGTCACAAGTGGACTGCACTGATTGGCCGAGAAGCTGCATAAGAAACAGCAGGAGTGGTTGGCCGACGCCTAAAGCTGCCAGACTGGTGCAAGAGTGAGTCAGGTTCAGAGCACATGCCTGGAGGACTACGAGCACCAGCACAGCCCTGCAAGTCTGCGGAATCAGGGGTAAGAGGTATGTATATACTTGTAGAACTACAAGTAACAGCTCAGCTGAAAGTCTACAACTGAACTGTGACAGATGGCAACATTCTGGATCTTGTGTTCTCTCACCTATGTACTCCCTGCAACCTCTCCAACTCCCCTTTTCTCCTCTCAGACCACAACCTTATCAATTTCATGCTTACCCTGTCCCCAACCCTGAATCCCCCTAATCAGCACACTGTTACCTGGAGAAACCGTCGCCACCTCAGCCCTTCTCTTCTCTACTCTGCTACTGACTACCTCTTTGACAAAATCTCACCCCTGTCCTGCTGTGCTGTTGACCACATGCTCCTCCTCAAAAAACTCCACTCACTTGGCCTACAAGACTCTGCTCTCTCATTGTTCTCCTCCTACCTATCTAAGCGCTCTTTTAGTGTCACCTACAAATCTACCTCTTCCTCTCTTCTTCCCCTTTCTTTTGGGGTCCCCAAGGCTTTCTCATTGGACCCGTTCTCTTCTCTATGTACACCTCCTCCCTTGGTCATTTGATCACCTCACATGGCTTCCAATACCATCTCTATGCCATTGACACTTAAATATATCTCTCCACACCACAACTCACCCCCTCAGTCTCCTTGCATATCACTAATTTACTAACTGACATATCAGTCTGGATGTCACAACACTTATTAAAGCTCAATCTTTCAAAAACTAAGCTCATGGTATCCCCCCTTGTGCACCTTCCACAACTATCCCTCCCTCCATGCCAAGGTGCTAGGCGTCATCCTTGACTTGGACCTCACCATTCTGCCCCACATCCAATCACTATCCAAATCCTGCCGTCTTCACCTTTGTAACATCTCCAAAATACGCCCCTTCCTCACCAATGAAACCACAAAATTACTCATCCACTTGCTTGTTATCTCTTGTCTTGACTATTGTAACTCCCCCCTCATCAGCCTACCACTACACAGGCTATTTTCTCTTCAGACTATCATGAATGGTGCTTCTAGACTAATCAACTAACCTAACCAACTGCTCAGTATCTGCAATCCTCCTCTGTCAATCCCTCCACTGGCTTCCAACCACCCAAAGGATAAAATTCAAAATAATAACAACCACTTAAAAAGCTGTCCACAACTCTGCACCGACTATATCTCCAACCTTGTCTCAGAGTATCATCCTAACCATCCACTCCGCTCTTCCAATGACCTCCTGCTTTCCATCTCCCTTGTCAACTCCTCCCATGCTCACCTACTTCTCTAGAGTCTCTCCAATTCTTTGGAACTCCTTACCCCAACCTGTCGGTCTATCTCCTACTCTAACTGTCTTTTTAGGGGATCACTGAAGACTCATCTTTTCAGGGAAGCCTATCCCACCTCAACCTAACCAGTGAACTGCCCATCTCCAGGAAAAAAAAAACTACCCCTGCAGCAGGGTTAGCCAGTACTGCAAGGGTTAACTGCTCATTTTTGTCTATGGGTATTTTGTAAATAATTTTTACTTACATGATCCCCAATACCGCTGGCTCCAACATCAGCACCTGCTCACATCATGTACAAGTGTAGGGTGAGAGGTGAGTGGCAATTGCAGGGGGGCAGGGGGAGTGGGGATTAAGTCACTAAAAGTCCTTTATACAATATTCCTAGACAAAAATGAGCAATTAACCATTGCAGTGGGTCTTTAACCATGTTTTGGTAATACCCTTTGATGTATTGTTCCACAACTGAAATTGAGCTTCATTATAATAATAATAATAATAATAATAACCATTATTATTATTATTATACAGGATTTATAGCTCCAACAATTTGCGCAGCACTTTACAATATAAGGAAGACATTACAATACAATTCAAGACAAGACGGTAAGGAGGGCCCTGGCCCTGATGGCTTACAATCTAAAAGCAAGGGGCAAGTGATACATGAGGAGGTAGTTTTGTGGGGATGAATTGTTTGGGAACTTGATGGTTCAGTGGTTAGTTTGAGGTGGGATCGTAACTTTCCAACTGTCAGTGATTTTAGGGACTGTCTCTCTTTTGGAAGCAAACTCCCTTTGTCCTTTTCCACTTTTCATTTGTCCCTTTTTTAGTCTTATGTATAGACTTTTTAAAGAAAAATTCTATTGAACAATCAAAAAGTGTTATGCAACTCTAAACCTTTCATATAGCCTCTAGATTATTGTCTTTGATATTTTAAAAAGCCAATATAAAGGAATACCGTGTTTCCCCGAAAATAAGACACTGTCTTATATTTTTTTTGGCTCAAAAAAACACACTAGGTCTTATTTTCGGGGTAGGTCTTATTTTTTTTTAATGTACAACAATCCAAAGTTAATGCAAATCCAAATTAGATAATCCAAAATGGCCAAGTTAAGAATAGGGTGATCAGGGCAATCAGGGGAGCCGTACCTTTCCAATCGCTGGCCAGAATGAGCGAAACGCACTTTCACTATAGATTTCTCACAGGCGGGGTGCATTTGATATCACTCCGCCTGTGACAGGAGCCAGCGCTATAGAAGAAGCATCGCCTTATGCGGCACTGCTCCCTCCGCTGCCGCCTCGCTGCCTCTAGCGCTGGCTTCATTGGCACCGCTGATTCTCTCCCGTGGCTCTTCAAGTTCCCCCTTATGCCACCACCGGCCCTGGGAATGGTCACAACTAGGTCTTATTTTCGGGGTAGGTCTTATATTTTAGCAATTCCCAAAAATAGTACTAGGTCTTATTTTCGGGGTAGGTTTTATTTTAGGGCAAACAGGGTAGTGATGGGAAAAAGCGCTTGTCCGTTTAACCAATTATTTTTGGTGTATTTAATCTTTGTGGACCATGTAATTAGGGGTATAGCAGGCATCCATAATTTGTCTTCATATGTTACATTGTGCTGGGGTCTTTGTTCTCTGAGAAATTTGGGAAGTATGCTTTGTTGGGGTTAAAGGGACCCAGACGTGATAGCTTAGCCTCAGATGTCAAAAAAGGCATGCTGGTAGGTTAATTGGCTCCTGTCTAAATTGGCCCTTGTATGTATGTGAGATAGGAAACTTAGATTGTAAGTTCCTTATGGGCAGGGACTGATGTGAATGTGGTACTATGTAAAAGCAATGCGTAAATTATCGGCGCTATATAAATAGCAGAAATAAATCAAATAAATAAAGCTGAAACTGGCTGAATTGGATTGGCTGTGGTACCACTTCGCTTCTCAGCAGATAATCTCCCTGCCTATTTCCCAATTCTGTATTTTGCTGTTCCCAACCACGTTGAGGTGTCCCCACTCCTTTTGCATGCTTCACAACATAGAATAAATTAAATCACTTATCATATTGAAGGAGCAGTACCTAGAATTGTTTTTGCATAATTCAGCACTCTGGAAAATATCTCAAGATGGGTGCTTTACAAGCCTGGTATCAGTTTATGGCTATGAAAGTTTGCCAGATTTAAAGAACGTAAAGGATCAAATGTGCAATCAAGACACAGATACAGTAAAAGTTCACAAAGCACAGTCAACATTCTCTGTATAAGACCCAGTGTACAAAGGCATTATAAAAGTGAAATTATCACTGAACAAGAGGATATAGAAAATGCAAGCAAACAGCAAAAGTATCTTGCTGTCAGTGCTGTTTATCCCACAAACTTGTTTGCATACTGACTTAACTGTTTTCTGACTTCTTCCCCGGTCAAGGATCCAGCCCACTAATGAGGGACAGTGTAATCCTGCACATGCCTGGCCATTCATGAGTGTAGGGTATTTTTAATGCTGCAGTACTGACACAATAGAAGTGAATAATGACTAGACATGTGCGACTCGTTTCGTGCCGAATTTAAATTCGTATGAATTTCCTGTAAATTAGGACATTCGGTGACAGAGAAAACGACTCCGAACGTGTCCGAATGTTTGATAACGAAATTAGTATACATCCGAATTTCATTAGTAACGAAACACAGAAGCAGGAGATCAATTACTGCTCTCGCTTCTCTGCTCTTTGTTGACATTCTGGACTTGTATCCCGAATGAAAACAAAGTAACATAATATTGTTACAAAATGTAAAAAAGAAAGAACCTGAGAGCTGTGTGTTATTCTGTAACAGCTTCTGCTTCTTCACTGACAAAGAATCTGACAGCTTTCAGATTTTTCACAGAATACACTAAAGTGTAAAACAGTCCACAGAAATAAAAATAATCATAATAATAATACAAAAACAACCAGCATGTAGTTCCCCCGACAATTCATACCAGACCCTTTAGGTCTGGAAGGAATGTTAGGGGGATCCTTGATGCAAAAAAAAAAAACAAAACCAAAAAACAGTATGTAGTTCCCCCGGCAATTCATACCAGACAGTTCAGGTCTTCTATCTTTTTCTCTGCAAATAAGGAGGGTCCTCCGTATAATGTCTTTTTCTCTATCTGGGTAACATGAACATTTCTCATGGACTAACCATTCGCAGGGTCCTCTCAGGAACAAAAAACTGCAGAGAGTTGATAACTTCATTTGGAGGAGAACAGTCAACACAGACATAGACTGCAGTTTTGAATCCACTGGGTTGTTATTCCCAAAAGTAGCCCTGGATAGGCACACAGATGGTGGAGTTTGGTGAGTATAAAAGAGCCTTCATAAAAGGTATTACTTTATTTAACAAGTTCTAAATCAGTAAGAAGGGGGGTGGAAAGAGGCTTTAATAGTTTGTGTGTGCACCTGACAGAAATTACTGTTGTTTGTTACACACTACTGACCAATGCATAAATGTTATGTTGTGTGTTACATACTCCTGACTGCTACACTCTATACACTATTTTGTATGTTACATACTCCTAAGTGGTGCACTTCATAAGGGGTACATTACTTACTCCTGATCAAACTATTTTAATGAAGATCTGCTTTTTCACCTTCTTACCCATAATCTGCATATTAATTAGACGTGTGCACCGGCCAAAAAATTGTTTTGTCTTATTTTCATTCAGATTTTTCATTATTTTGTTTTTCAGGATTCAGATTCGGACGAAATTCGTTAGCGGTAGTACAGTATGTACGAATTTTCATTCGGGATGAATTTTCGTTGCCGCAAAGTGACATTAGTCAAAAGGAAACACAGTCCATAGAAGAAAAAAAAGTGTGAGGGTCCCCTCCCAATTCTTATTAGACACTTTAGATTTGGTAGGAATGTTAGGAGGGACCTCACAAGTAAAAAAAAATTTAAAAGTGCATTGGGTTCCCCCCAAAAGCCATACCAGGTCCTTTGGGCCTGTGCTCGGATCAAGGGTCTGGTAGGAATTTTAAGGGGGAAAAATTGGGGTCCCCCCTAAAATTCCTATTAGACCCTTGATCTGAGCAGAGGCCTGGCAGGAAAGGGGGGGGGGGCAATTGAGCACCTTCCCTCCCTGCACCTTACCAAGCCACATGCCCTCGGCATTTGGAGGGTGTCCCCATGCAGATGGGGACAAGAGCCTCTTCCCCACAACTCTTCCCCGGTGATTGTGAGGGTCTGCAGGCAGGGGGGCTTATTTGCAGCGGGGTACCCCTTTAAGTAAGGGGGCACCCAAATGCTGCTGCCCCCCCCACTTTTGAATGAGTAAAGGCTACTTGTACCCCTGCTCCTCCACTAAAGGGTTAAACTAAAATGTAAATAAAGAAACCACACGTTTTGAAAAAAGTTCTTTCATTGGAAAAAAAACGAAAAGTCAGTTCTTATCTCACATTTAGCTTACTGATTTGTATTGAGATTGTAGTCCATCATGAGAGTGAGTTTGGAGCGGTGACTACTTTACAACACACACACAGGGACCATGGGAAACAAAAGTAGCCATCCTCCAGAAGGAAGGACAGTGTCAGCACCAATTCAGAGATGATTTGAGGATCTACAGCTGGGTCCACAAATAAGATACAGTTTTGTTAATAGTTAAGGCACATGAATGCATTTTTAAGATTTAACTCTTGAGTTTAGTGTCACTGAAGACTGAAAGCAAGGCTATACTGTACAAACATGAAATTTGATAAAAGTGCATTCTTTTTAACTAAGAGCAAATGTGCCAGATCATTCACAGAAGACAATGTTTAGATGCAGTGCAGATCTAAAACTCAGAATCTGGCCAGGGAAAGTTGATTATAGATCAATAGATTATAGATTATATAGGTATTTTTGTACCTTTCCTGCTGATGTGATGCTGTTTTAAGCAAATCATCATCTAATGCAGAAGCTAGAACTGCAGGCTGAATTACAGCTGAACAACCTGATTCAGTCACAGGAACCTGTTTTGTTAGCTGGCTCACTATTATGTCTAAGCACTTATAGAAAAAATTGATTTTGAATCCTTCAAGGTCTTATCTCTCAGACCTTGAAGGTTCACAGTTCAGCAAAATGCTTTTTGACACTGCCATTCTATTATTGTGCTAGCAAGACTGTATTATGTTTTCTCAAAATGACTTCTAAAATGAGAAAGGTCTTCCACTGCTGTATTAAGTAAACAAGTAGCTCTGGACAAGTCCATGCTCCCAGACTGGAGGAGTGTGGACAGAGAATTTACACTGGTAAATATTTTGGTTTGTAGAACAATTAGAAATATGAAATATTTGAAACATTAAATATTAGAAATATGGATTGAAAGGACTCTTTAATTCATTTTTCTCATTCCCACTTTTTTTGGTTCGTACAAGGCTTATTTTTGATTACGCTTTTAATTAGGAATGCACCAAAAAGACATTTTTAGACAAACCAAAATTTAAAAGTTTGCTGAGCCGTGCGGCTGCCTTCGGCTGCTGTACGGGCTATTCGGTGGCCAAAGCGAGCTGAAGGATCAGCCGAAGCTACGGCTACTGTAGATCCTTCGGCAGGTAAGTGAATAACTCTCCATGTTTTATTTTTTTTACCTTAATGTTAGGGTCTTTGGGGAAATATCAGGGTTCTAAACATACCTCTGATATTTCCCTTTTGAAATAGAAAAATAAATTGAGAACACACATCTCTTTTTCTTGACTGAGTCTTAAATCTCTTTTTCTGCAACCCCCTAATGAATGCACAGCAAGCCTCTATACTGAGTACTCCTGTCCTGTGGAGATAGTATGAGCAACTATGTCCACAATCATGAATGAACAGGAAATGATGTAGAGCACTTCCTGTTAATTTATAACTGAGGACAAAGAAAGCTTACTATGTCCTCAGTTATTTCCTGACAGCTTCCCTCCTCCCCTGTGTGTCCCCTCTGACCCCCTCTGCCTTTGCTGACAAAGATAAAGGAGAGCAGTGGGGATCGCAGGGGACACAGACCAGTCCCAGCAGGGAGGAGAGAAGCTAGTGATGCGCACCACATTTTCAGATGCATAGCTACACAGCTTGTGTAGCCAGAGCAAAGACAAGACAAGGCTAGAACTTTCACAAACCTGTATCCTGATCCTGTATCCCAGTCCTGCCTAGATCTTATATCCTAGTCTTTACTTGGCACTTTAATCCTTTACCTTTCTTGTATCTTGTATTAGTTTCTGTCTTGTATTTGTTTCCTGTTCCTGTCTTATACCTTGACATCAGTCAGTACTTCTCCTTGTTCCTGGGGGCCAGCTTGTGACATCATCTGATCAGAACAAAGAGTTTCAGTCCTGGGGCATCCAAGTACCCGTAGGCGTGCTTGCCTTATGGGAACGGCGACTGCTAAAGGTGAAACAACTTGTCGCTATTGGCTCTGACAGCGTGCATCCACAGCTGGTCCTGACAGAGAGGACAGAGAAGAGACACTGTCATCCTGTCATCCCATCACTTCCTGTTCATTCATGAGTTTCTGACACTTCAGAGGCTTCTACCCATTCATAACTGCTTCATAGTAAATATTTACTATTTCCAGTTTGTGAATGAATAGGAAGCCTCTGTACTGAGTGCTTTACATACATTCAGAACAGAACAGTGGCTGCAGAAAAAGAGATTGAGGACTCTGTGTCCTCAATTTCTTTTTCTATTTGAAAAGGGAAATGTCAGGGGTTCAGTCGAAGCGAAGTGCTGCTGTATGGGCTATTTACAGGCTATACGGGTCTGCAGAAGCAGATGTCACAGGTGGCTCTGCCAAGTTGTTGTCATTCTTTGACAGCCCACTGGGCTGTCATTACTTGACAACAACTGGGCAGAGCCGGCCACAACTTCACAACATTTTTGGGGGTGGGGTTTCTCCCTAAAATTCCTACCAGACCTAAAGGGCCTGCTATAACTTTGGAGGGGGGGGGGGACCCCACGCACTTCTTTTTTTTTTAACTTGGGGTACCTTCTAACTTTCCTACCAGACCTAAAGGGTCTGTTATGGTTTGGGAGGGGGACCCCACGTTGTTGTTTTTTTATTTTCTTTCCATTAATTTCTTTACTTTTTTTACATTTATTTACATAATTTCTTAAAAATGTTTTTCTTTTGTTTACATTTTTTTCATTCTGCTCGTTACCTCAGGGATAGCGAGCAGAATAGCCATTGTACGGCTGAAATCAGTGCATAGCTGAACGCCATTTGGCTCAGTTAACTTCGGCTCGGCTATTCACTCGGCTTTCCTTCCGCAGTTTAGTGAATAACCCTCATTGTGTTTGCGCCATCATAGCCCTGACCACAACACTTATCTAGGAACATTTCTTTGTAATCGATAAATCAAATGTTTCTTTTTTTAAGCACTAATGAATGGCATGAAATCCAAGATATGCCTCATGCTTGGATCTCTGTCAACAGAAATATATTGAAGAACACGGCTTATCTGATTGACTTTTGAGATATCCTGAGTAGAATCTATAATCAATAAGTCAAGTTGTGCTTTTTAGCACATCAGGCAAAATATTATTTAGAACTTGCTTTAACAAAATATGTTATTTCAACTTGAATCTTTGGACTAATATATTTTACTGTGCTTCGTGCTAATTGTAGAGATTGCTTTAATATGGGATCATACGCAGCTAGCAGCTCCATTATTGCCAGGAAATTTCCACTGAATATTTCTCCAATGTTTTTCTTTGTAGCCCGGAAAAGCTATGTTATTCATAGCCATAGTGAAGGTGACATTAACTATACAGTTAAACATCGTTCCCAAAGATTTTTTTCCTTTCTTAATTGTTTTTCATTTTCCTCATCAACTGTTCCTTAAATTTGCCACTGATCATAAATTATGGAAGAATCTATATGAGTCGGAGATGTTTCATTACTTTGTATTTTTGTTGATATTTTTGAATCCCCTTTGCCTAAGATGGTTTAGAGCCCAGTTTTTTACGATCACTGAATAGCCAGCATGGTTCACAGTACACAGCATTCATGTTAATAGAATTGCAAAACCAGGTAATGGGCCATGCGTTGCTGTTCTTTTGTAATGTTTTACAGCAGAACACCTTTTTGTCTTACTGTTGTCTGTTGAAATGGGCACTGTGGGTCTGCAAGGACCATTTCAGGCTACCCTGAGCAGTTTGAAAGTAAAAGTAGAGGGACAAACTGAGGGACAGACTGAGCTTCCTCTCATTATCATACATAACCTTAAAGTCTTTAACCCTTTGTTAGTGTTCAAATCTTATTTACAACTGATAATGAAATCAACCAGCATAGTACTGGCAGGGTTATTTAGAGAAGTCACACAGTAACATACCACAGCCCCTTTCTTAACATCACATAAGGGGGGGAGGGGGGCTAGGTAGGATTTTTATTCAAGTAAAAAGAAATGTAAGCAAAAATACTTTTTAGGTATGCAATGTGAACATGTAACAAATATAAAGTAGGTGTTATCCCACTTTGGCTGCAAAAAAGGAAATACACTTTAAACCAGCTATGACAGAAGCAAATAAAAAAGCATTTACACAGTACTTTAGATGCAAAATTAACACGTAGGGCCCATTCACACCTTAGAGCTGAGTTAATGTACTAACATGCATTGTGTTAAGAAAGCCCATTTTGAATAGGTTGTCAACACACCACAATGTAGTTGAAAATATGCATAACCCTTTTTCTAAAGAAGTGCACCACAATACATGCACATGCATTGCCTACTACTGTATTACTGCATTGGGGTGCCATGTAAAACTATTGCTAATATGTTTAGTATAATAATCTAAATGATTTGTGATATATTTACATAGATGGAATAAATTCAAACACACCCATGGATGCTTTGCAGTCACGTGATTGCTTGCAAAAAGATTGAAAAAAAGTATCTCCATTGAAATGTATTATAAACTGTATGCTGCAAATATAACAGCAGTGGGGAGGCAATGTTTTAAAGGGGGGTGGGGGTCATTTTATAGCCCTTTCTCGTACTTTAACAATGGATCTGGAAAAAGGGGGTTATAATAACATTGTCACACCAATGAAACTGGGAAAGATTATACCCTTTCCATTCCCACCACCTGTTTCAAGATACAGTGCTTGTGCTGCACTCAAACCTGGGCACACACCACAACCAGTTGTCCTGCAGTGTTCATGTACTAACAAGGAACATGCTGATAGGAGAATAAAACAGAGTGACAGAGATGTGAGCTCATCAGTCTTCTTTCACCGTCCAGTCACAGGCTGGGGGAGGGACAAGACCTGTACTTGTTACTTAAGTGCAGCAGACAATAATCATGTCTCCTACTGAGTGCTGATTGCTGGGCTGTGTAAATTTCTGAACTGGATGGAAAGTAGGGATGCACTGATATCGTTTTCCGGTACCTATATTTTTTTTGGTACTTCCTGATACCGAATACCGATGCCGGAAGTCCCATTAAGGAAGCTGGAAGGTGTGAAATGACTGGCTGCCCGGCTTACTGATTAGCCGGGAAGCCGTGCAGTGTATAATGACTTGCCCCCTGGCTTCCTCACTAGCTGGGATGCCGGCTGCATGCTTCCTCATCACCAGGTGATGAGGAAGCATTAAGCTTGTTTTCTGGCAATCAAAAAGCTGGGGGGCTGGGTAACAACTTGTCGCCTGGCTTCCTCATTGGCCCTGCTTCCTGACCAATCAGGAAGCCGGGCAGCGAGTTAATACACAATAAAATTCATAGTTTCATATTGATGGTTGTCCATAACCGTTACATTGCCCCCTTTATCAGATGTTTGATTGTAATATCATGGATTGTCACCACAATCCTGAAAGGTTTCCACTTCATCGCATTTTCAACCTCATCTCTAAGTTCGCCCTCTTCCAGTAATTTAACCGACTTTTTGAAAACTTTATAGTCTAGTCCAGGGCTCAAAATTTCAAGTCCTGAGCTACTAGCCAGGCCTTAAAAGGTACTCGCCACCAGTTGCCCCACCTAACCCCTACCCTGCCGCGGACTTAACTCCGCCAGGTCAGTGGTGTGACATAGAGTACAGAGATCAGTAACAACGCGGAGTCCAGAGGCCAGCGGTGTGATGCACAGTACTAAGGTCAGCAGTACAGAGGTCAGTAATGTAACTCGGAGTGCAGAGGTCAGCAGTGTTAAGCTGGCCATACACCTTACAAGAAAGTCGTGCGATGGTTGTAAGGTAATTACATTTTTGTACGATCTGCCCATCTTGGACAGGCAGATTGTACTTGTGATCATTGCAAGTCCTCCCCGCTAAGGGGAGGGCTTGCTGATGATTGTAATGCTGAGCGAGCAATGTGCGCTTGCGCACACCAGCCCATGCTGCTTTCGTCTTCTGAGCATGCCACAAACCCGCCGAAAATCGTACGATTTTTGGCAGGTTTTCCAGCTAGCTTGGAAGACGAATGTTGTGCGACCATACAGTAGATGCGGCCACACGCTGCCCTTACACCTGCCGATTATCGTACTTTGCGGGATCACCCGCGATTATCGTACGATAATCGTCAGGTGCATGGGCACCTACACAGAAAAAACAGGGACTTACAGTGCACAGTTGATCTGATTCAGGTGCTCTCTTCCTCTCCTGGTGGGGGTGTTGGGGGGAGGGTCATCAATGCTGCCTTCATGTAACAAGGTGAAGCCTCCAGCAGCGTAGTTGAGCCTCCTTTCAGGTCCCACACTGCAGAAATGTACAGAGGTCAGCAGAATGACGCACAGCACAGAGTTCAGTAATGTAACGCACAGTCCAGAGGTCAGCGGTAAGGAGGTCAGTAATGTAACGCACAGTACAAAGGTCAGCAGTACAGAGGTCAGTAATGTAACACATAGTACAGAGGTCAGTAATAAAGCACAGTTCAAAAGTCAGCAGTGTAAGGCAGAAATAATGCACGGTACAGAAGTCGGCAATAGCGCACAGTGGAGAGGTCAGCGGTGTAAGGCAGAAATATCGCACAGCGCAGCAATCACCAAGAACACACAACGCATCGGTCAGCGAGAACGCACGGCGCAGCGGTCAGCGAGAGCGCACGGCGCATCGGTCAGCAAGAGCGCACGGCGCAGCGGTCAGCAGGAACGCATGGCACAGCGGTCAGCAGTTTAAGGCAGAAATAACAGGGACTTACAGTGCACTGCACATGGCTGGTGTGCCCTTTTCTTCTCCTGGTGTGTGTGTGCGGGGGGGGAGGGGTACAGCGATCTGTCCTGTCCGACGTGAAGCCTCCCTTCAGGTCCCGCACTGTCCTGCCATCAAGCCTATCACAAATCACAGCCATGAAGCCAATCACAGCTGCCATCAAGCCAATCACAAGCCAATGCAGATGACGGACAGCCAGCTGAGCTGAACTTTCTCCCGTCTCTTCTCCTCTTCAGCCACTGCAGCTATAGAGCGGCCGCAGAGGAGAAGAGAAGAGGGAGAGCTGACCGGGTGATCGCCGCTGCTGAAGCGGCGGCAGATTCCTTTCTCATACTGCCCGCGGCGCCCGCCCCCCCTCCCCCGATGAATTTCCACTCGCCCCCACGCAATTTTCACTCGCCAATTGCGAGGGGGCGAGTGGAAATTTTGAGCCCTGGTCTAGTCTATTGAGCTGGTTCGAGTCTTGTACCAAATAGTAATTCTTATTGTCTATGTGATCAATAACCTTACGGGTGAGGTTTCTTTCAAACGAGTTGAGATCTTTAATAACATAAGTAGACATGTGCAATTCGTTTCGTTCCGAATCGAAATTCAGGCGAAATTTCGGAGATTCGCATGTATCCGAATTACAGTTAAAACGAATGCAAACGAATCCGAATTTCCAATTTCCCGAAATTCGTTAGCGGTAGTCTGGATGAAATTTTGTTTATTGGACGAAATTTCGTTGCAGCAAAAAGACATTTCTTTTTTTTAATCTACAGTAGATGAAAAAAAACGCGTGAGGTTCCCCCAAATTCATACCTAAAGGGTCTGGTATGAATTGCGGTGGAACCTCACGCTTTTTTTTTCATCTTCTGCAGACTAAAAAAAACAAACGTTTTTTTCCCCCCTCAAATGTCACTTTGCTGCCACGAACGAATGAAACAAAAACGAAATGAAAACGAAACGAACTTTCGACCGGAATACCGCTAACGAATTTCATCCGAATCCCGAAACAAATTCAATTTCGGACCCGAATCCAAAAAACAAAATAATGCAAAATCAAAACGAAACAAGATGATACAATTTTTTTGCTGGTGCACATCTCTAAACATAAGTGTATTTTCACTTTTGCAGCAAAATTTGGATAATACCTACTTTATATTTGTTACTTGTTCTCATTCACATAGCATAACCTGAAAAAAAACCCCAACAAAATACTGCTTGCGTATTACACGCTCTATTCTGATAGAAGTTTTTCTCTGTTAATGTTAATATTAACATAAGTAACCCTGTCTGTACTGTACTGGCAGATCTCATTATCAGTTTTAAGCTAGAATTACTGTAAATACTGTCTTTCCTACTAAAAGCATTGTATGTTAATCAGAGGAAGTTCATTGTGTCCTTAATGTTTCTATGGTGACAGCCAGAGTTTCCTGCCTCTTTGAAATTGAGAGAGAAGCTTGCAAAGGCCTGCTACAAAAAGACATTTAAAAGGTAGGAAATACTTTTTTAAACTTACTTTTAGATATGCTGTGTACATAGGAACACAAACATATAGAGGGGTTTTCTCAAATTTGACTGCAAAGTGGAAATGCACTTAAAGCCATTTTAACAGTGATTTCTGCACAAAACATTCTTTGGTACCCCAATATTTTTCCCCTTTGTATGTATTTGTATGATTTATTTAGGATATTGGTAGCTTTGCAATAGAGTGTAATCGTTTTAATCCATACACACTATATTTTTATTAAAATTTCTGTGTGGCAACAGCTGACAGCAGGAAGGGCAGATGACAGATGGCCAGAGCAAATGACACAGTAGCAGAGTCAGCCAATGGTCAGTTTAGACAGAGTCTAGGTTCCAGAAAGGTAATCGGAGCAATAACAGACAATAGCAGAGGTAATAGGCTGATGGTCAGGAAAAGCAAAGACAAGATGAGTATGAACACAGTCCAAACAATACACAGGAATAATCCACATTGGGCAGAAGTTGCAGACAAAAAGACTTCTATTCAGAACAGGAGAACAGACAAATCTGTTGAATATGGCATGGGTTGACCTTGCTATAAAGTCCACAAATGACAAAGTAATTATGTACAATAGAGACCTGAGCAGCAGATGGCAAACGTTCAAGGTTGCTTGCTACAGAAATATATCAAGCAACTAAGTACTTAGCTGCATCAATGATGGGGCAATGGTACAGCATGTAGCGCACACTTCCTCAGGTGTCTGGGGGTACTGCTCATCTTAAAAAGTATGCATGTCAATCAGCATCCAACACCAAGAGCAAAGGTATTATTATTTTATTATTATGCTGTTTTTCTGAAAGGTCCTTGTGGATCTGTTGTTGATCTGTTGTTACTACTCTAAATGGTAACAATTTGAACATCAAACTGACGTTAAACATATCCAAGGTTATAAGCATATTCCTAGATGTCACTTTTTAGTGGCTTCCATCTATTTTTGTGAATGCATGCAACAGAAGTCTGTTTTTAACAATAATTGTTAAAAGGGTTTTGGATTTGTTTTTTTTCTGGCTAGCTGGGGTGAATGCTGAAAGATTTGTGTATTGTGTTTGTTCTGCGAAATGCACTTTCCATGTGCACCTTACTTTAAAAAGCTAGTTATAAATTGATTAGAGTGCTTACCATTTTGGTTTTGCCCTACAAAGCATTAATGTCACTTGTGTGATGAAACAACACTGATATGGCACCATAATCCATCGTTAACATCCAAGCCTGCTTAAAGGCATATGGATTTCTACAAGGAACAGATTCAACATTCTGTAAACTAATCGACATTTTTACAATCAAGTTTGAAAAACCTGACATCTGATTGGTGGCCACATTGAACACCACCTCTTTCAATCCATTCAGTTTTTCACAGTACCTCTTTTAGCAATATGCTTAACATTGTCATATTTGAAAAAATCCTATGGGGTTTTTAGATTCCCTCATTAGAATGAGAATGAAAAATTAAAATGAGATTATCCTCATACCATTAATATATTACATAACACTCTACAATTTGCCTTTTAAGAGACTTACTAAGATTCTTGAAAACAGCATTATTCATGATAATATCACAGAGTGAACTAAATGACCTGGTCAGGGATTTATAATTGCCTAAGAGTAAGGCAGAGCTACTGGGCTCCAGATTACAACAGTGGAACCTCTTGCAGAGTGATGTCAGGATCTCCATTTTCTGTGATTGCCAAAAAGATCGGGTTCAGTATTTCATAGTGGAAGGTGATTTGGTTTATTGCAATGATATTGATGACTTAATAACAGCCCTTAACATCACCCACAATCCAGATGAATGCAGATTGTTCATAGATTCATCTAAAACGAGTCTAAAAGTGGTTTTATTTCACAATGGCAATATTTTGCCATCCAATTCTGTCAGGCATGCAGTACACATGAAAGAAACATATGAAAACATGAAACAGCTGCTGAGGTGTATAAAGTATGAGGAACATCAATGTCAGCTCTGTGGTGATTTGAAAGTTGTTGCCCTGTTGCTTGGCCTGCAGGGTGAATACACAAAGTACTGCTGTTTCCTCTGTGAATGAGACAGTCGAGCCAGATATTCTCATTATGTCAAGAGAGACTGGCCATCACTACAGTCCTGGGAGCCAGGAAAGAAACATTTTCAAAATCCAGCTCTTGTTGACTCTCAGAAAATTTTGTTACCACTGTCCCGACCAACTAAGGGATTATTCCGTCAAAACCCCATGTAAATAAAAAAAAATAACCCTTTAGTGCCCCTAGTTTTAAAAATTATTTAAACAGTTTTTAAAAAGAATTTTAAAAAAAGAAAAAAGGTTTAAAAAGTCACATTTAAAAAAAAAAAATACTTTTAATAAAAAAATTATAAGACAAAATAGTGCCAAGGAGGCTATTAAAGTATGGAGACAAACATACCACATTCCAAAATTATTTCACACAAAAATTTTATTTCACTTCTTGTATTTGGTGACCTACAGTATAACTCCCAAAATAAACTGAAATCCCAGACATATGTTATACCCTATAAATCAGGACAAATAAAAGAATGTATTATGAATTACATTAGCTACTCTAATTATGTACACATTATTATTGCCAAAATCGTGAAAAAAATGTTTTTCATAAAATTTTTTAATACTATTTTTTTAAAAATAAGAATTTATATATGCATATGTCACATCATTAAAGCCCATTTTGTCCTTTATAAAACGGTATATAATATATGAATGTGCAATGAATGAGAAGGATGGAAATTATGGTTAAACAAACACTTAGCAAAAGTGAACAAATTGCTCCGGTCCCCAGGAACGAAAACCTTTTCTGAAGCTGTGTCACTCAGGGGTTAAAAAGTGTGCTAGGCTCATTACAATATTGATTTTTTTAAAAGTGTAAGTGTCCTTTATCTTTCATAGGAAGAATACATTCGAAAGTTGCCTTAATGAGGAAGAGAAACCTAAGCCTACACCGAAAATTACTTTGTTCATGTTCACGCATTTAGTAGTGTTAAAAAATCCTCTTGGAGCCAGATCTAATATAATGTTTTTACTGAAAAAATGAATTATACAGTCATGACTGTGTTTTTGTGAATATGATGAAAAATCAAAATCAAATACATAATCTTGGCTTACAAAAATATATATTGATACAGACTAAAATATTTAAAAAATAATTAAATAAATTCCATTATGTTCCAGAAGCTTTCTGTTCCTGTCACCCTACCCTATACATTCTTCTCCTTCCCATACTGCCCGCTTTTATACCTCCTCACTCCTCTCCTAAATACACTGGTCACTGTCATACCCACTACACTACCCTCCTGAACATACTGCCTGCTGCCATACCCTCTCAACTCCTCTCTTGCACATACTGCCAACTGTCATACACCCTACACTCCTCATATGCACATTCTACCCTCTGTCGTACCCTCTGCACTCCTTTCCTGCAGATATTGCCACTTGTCACACCCTCTGCACTCCTTTCCTGCAGATATTGCCACTTGTTGCACCCTCTGCACTCCTTTTCTGCAAATATTGTCCACTGTCCTACCTTCTGCATTTCTTTTTTTTTTTTTCTTTCTTTCTTTTTTAAGCCCGTGGACGTGCATCTAAACAAACTTCCCCCTGTGAACAAAAAAAGTGAACCGTGAAATCACAGCACACAAAAACGTGCACAAGGGTGCAATGTCCTTCCAAAGAAGGGACCTACTTCCCGACCCCCCGGGGCGCAAGGCTCCTGAAAGGGGTTGAGATACTTTGGACCACCAACCCGAAGGCCGATGGTCCATTTCCTTTGGGGACCTGCCGAAACAGGTCCCCCACAGTACTTGGCAAGGGGGCTCTCCCGAAGAGAGACCCCCTTCTTGGGTGGGAGGAGACAGAGAACCCCCTACGAGGCACAGAATCTCCTCCCAGCATCAGGAATAGGCCCCGAAGAAACCTGCACCTTTCGCATCTGTGGGTCAAAATTTAAAATAAAAAAGTGCCAATCGTGCATATAGTGCTTAAATAAATCTAAAGTGCCAGTGCACCACGCTGACAGGCCTTAGGGGCCGGAGTGCAAAAATATTGCCCCGGACTAGCCATAAGGCCTGTCCAAGAGGCGTTGTGCAGAAAAAGCAATATGGTGTGTGACCGAGTGCTGCAGTGAGTCATGTGGGGTCCCATACCCAAGTGACTTTCTGAGCACCCCTGGGACACCACCCCCAGGGGGCACAACACCATGGGCTTCTGCCGCCCCCGAACCCTCGAGCCAGACCAAGCTTCGCATCTGTTCAGTCAGAAAGCCATGTACTGAGCGGTTCCCCTCTCACAGGAAGCCGCCCCACACGCTCTTTCACTCCAGCGAGTACTAAGTAACCATCCCCCGCAAGGACGGTTCTTTTCCCCACCGAAAACTGATAAGAACAGATACTACACTTGATCTTAGCCAAAAGGCCGAGAAGCGATGCCTTCTGCATTTTTTTTTCTGTACATACTGCTCACAGTCATATGCTCCACACTCCTCTTCTGCATATAAAGCCTGCTGTCTTACCCTCTGCACTTCTCTTTTGTACATACTGCCCACCAATATGCCATCTGCACTCATCTTCTGCACATAGTACCCACTGTCATACCATCTGCACTCCTCTTCTGCACAAACTGCCCACCGTCATACCCTCTGCACAGCACTTCTGCAGATACTGCCCACTGACATACCCTCAGCACTGTAAAATGCCCAACCTTGCCCATTCTGGCAAACTTTTTCTAGGAATTCTAAAGAACCGTGGCAGTAAAATGTTGGATATGTGACCATTATATCTTTTTGCACTTCCTGATCCCTCCATCATATGCATAAACATGCACAATAAGCTTCACCAAGTGAACATCTTTTTGGGTAGATTTGTGATCAAAAAATCTTTTGGTGGTTGGATTGCTGCTGTAAGTGTGATCACCATCATATGTCCTATTATTAAAAGATGAAAGAAAGCATGGATTCACAGATGAGCATCAACTATTTACTCCTGCAATAATTCTATTGTGCACTGCTTAACAAGATAATGATGATTTGAATAACATAGACAAACTGGGGCGGGAAAGGATCAATTCTGAAATGAAATGTATATTTGATGCTGTTACAAATTATAAATAACTGCACTTTCTTATGTGAAATGCCCTAGGCCCAAATGACTCTGGGCAATACATCTTATTTGGACTTACTTTTTGGATTAAGATAACATATATCTCTAATTTCCTGTTAAACCAGATGAGTTTATTTATCCCAAGGTCTGTCAGTTTACTTGCTGTTAATTGAAATGAACAGGCTTACCGTTTGAGAAAATATTCAGAAATCTCCTCTGGGGAGCTACATAAAAACAAATGAATAGAGCAAACCTGATTAAGCTGGCCTTTTGTCAGATATTAACGATTTTTTACTTAGCTTTCTGCAAAATATAGCTTTAACGTGGTTTACTTTACTGCAGCTAATCAGCTCTAGTCCAAGCTAAATTAGGAATCTTTGATAATCAGCTAATAAAAGAGTCTAATAGAAGCGGGGCAAAAGGAAACATAATTAATCTGGTTTCTCATTCCAATACCTTGTTAATCCTTTTGTGTACAAGTGCAACATTAACCCAGCATGTGGCTTAACCCCTTCGTGACGGGAGACGTACACTGTACGTCCCGCCGCAAAGGGACCAAATGACTCGTCACGTACACTGTACGTGATTAGTTATTTGCTGCATTAGAGGGCTGGTAACCGCTGAGAATCAGCGGTTACCATTCATTAATGGATGCCTCAGTATAGAGGCATTCATAAATGAAAGGGTTAACCTTTTTCAGATACCTTAATATCGGGTGTCTGAGAGTCAAAGCAGAGTGGGCAAACATGCCGGCAAAAGCCGGCATTCTGACAGCTCGTATAGATCTTTCCCTTTTAAGGAATAGATACATAATGTATCTATTCCGGAAAGAAGAATATTTCAGTTTTCTGATCGTGGTTGGAACGTTCAGAAAACCTTTAGTGACAGCTGAATCCTGAACTGCTGCATGATCAGTGTCACTAACTTATTATTGGCTGTTCTGAAGTTTGAAACAGCCTGATAATAACCAAAAATGTATTAATTTATCAAGCAGTAATAGTGAGATTAATTCAATGACTGCTTGATATAATTAAATAAATAAAATACAAAGTTTTAAAGTTTTAAAAAAATAGTGAAAAGTGTCAAAAAAATAAAAATAGTGAAAAGTGTAAAGAAAAAAAAGTGTCAAAAAATAAAAGGACAAATAAATGAATGTATTTATTGCATTTTTTTTTTAGCTGTGCTGGTTTTGTAAAAAAATGCTACAAATTAAAACTGGGAAAAAAGGTTTTTTTAAAAATTTTTCCTCTTTTTTTTTATATTTTATTTGTCCTAAGTGAGGCGTTAGACACACATATGTGATATAAATATGTAGCCCTATCTGTCCTCTAAAAAACAATATATATGTGTGGGTGCACTTTGTAAGAAAGTATATTACTGACGTGGAAGAATCACACAGCAAAAATGTCAAAAGTGTGTCAGTCATTTACGAACAGAAACAAAAAACAAGCTCAGTCATGAAGGGGTTAAAGCAAACCTACAATTATGCTATGCAGCCAGCTTGGGAACTACTGTATCTCTATGAGCATCCTTTGGCTGTCAGTACATCATGGCTATCTTTTTGAATTCAGAGCTCTACAATATCCCATATCCCACAGTGCAGTGATCTGAGCCTTTCCTAAAGGTCTGTATTGTGGCTGGGGAGGTGTGTGTGAGAGTGTGTGTAGGGGAGGGAGGTGGGGCATAGAGCTACTGATTTCAGGTATGTGCATGCACTTCTTGGTGCCTGCTTTTGTTCCTAAAATTGTTATCACATTGTTTTGCTACAGGTATACTTTAAGGGGCTGATGTATAAAACTCTCCCCAGCATATAGCTTTTATATATCAGCCCCTAAATCTTAATGTTCGGGGAAAAACAGTTGCCAAAACAGATACACCTGCCTCTTTGTTTTAGAAATTCTTCACAAAAATAGAGCTTCCGTTTTGATATGCACCAAAATGGTTACATTGTGTATGTATATGTCTATGTCATGATGTAGATGTCTTTTCATCTAACTGCAGACAGCCGTACTTCAAAGCAGAAACATGGTAGACATATGTGTCTTCTAACAGTGTTTTGTCAGGGCAAAAAAAGATGTATAGTACATTTCTGCTATACATGCACATGTCCCATGTTGTATCCCTTTAAATATCACACAAATACATGTTAATGTACCAAAAATGGGCACAGCTACTATGTCCTGTTGTGAGCTGACAACACACAGGCTTTTTGTAAATTGAGTGGTGTCAGCCCTGTTCATGTGTACTTTTGCTAAACTACTCAAACTGTCCCCTATCCTATTGTACACTAAATAAACACTTAATGCTTTGTAGTCCCAAGATAAGAAATGGAAAGGAATAATTGAGATAACATAGCTTGTAAAACAAAACAACAAAAAAGGTTAAAAAAAACCTGACATTTCAGAGACACTGTGGTTCCCTTTCCCATGGTGTCATAATACAAGCTACTGTATGTTTTATGGCAATGTAGATCTGTCATTTCTGGTGTTCTGTCCATTTGTACTATGTGGATTTTCACAGTATCACCATAGGCCGTGCACCCTCTATTAGGCATGGAAAGGTTGGATGGATTGTTTTCTCAGCTCTGAATTTTTGACATTTTTTTTTTTTTACACATATAGAACAGATATAACAAAATATATTTACAAACTTTTATACTTAACAGACCAAAAGCTAATAAGAGAAGTTAATTAGGGTTTGCATACACTACTGTACATCACTGAACATGGCAGTGCATTGCAGTTTGGCTGTGTACACTATTAATTATACTTTAGATCTTTTGTTATAAAGTGTAGAAGGTTTTTTTTTCAATCTTATGGTGTGCTGTAAGTTTACTGTGTCATGCAATATCATGCAACATGCTGTGTAGTGTTGTGGATAATTCCTTTGTTAAGTACTCTCCATGGTCCTGAAAGTGTGTGAAATTACTCTTGTAATGTTATGAAATGTACACTGGGCCTGTTCATACTTCTAGTGGAGGTTTGGGATATGAAGAGTTGTTTTTCTATGTAACATTCTTGTGCCTTTCTCCCTCTGAACTGCTAGAGGGATCTTTTGCCCCACTTTCATGCTCCGCTGTTGCAGGATTTACTAAAAAATAAACGTAACCCTCGATTTACGCCAGGGTTAGGTTCCAGAAGGAATGGTTGCAAATAGAAACCAATGCAAATTGAAACCCAGTGTATAATGTAAGTCCATGGGAAGCGAGGGAGTTAGATTCCTGGCCTCTCTAAAAAATGACATAATACACTATATTTTACGATTTGAAATGAATGTTATGAATGATCCAAGGGTCCCCCTAGCGTGGCTCTATGTGCCTCCGTATCTCTAAATGAACTTCTGTGCCTCCATATCTCCAAGTGCACCCATGTGCTCTTCTGTATCTCCAAGTGTACCCCTGTGCTCCTCCAGATAAAAACAATGGGAGTGGTGAGCGCACAACAGGTGTGGACAGTATGGAATAACCTTAAATAGCTTTAAAAAAACTTTAAAAGCACTTTCTTAAAAAAACTTTTTTAAAAAAACTTTTTTTATTTTATATATATAATTAATACCCCTGTTCTCCTCCGTATCTCCAAGTGTACCCCTGTTCTCCTCCGTATCTTCAAGTGTACCCCTGTGCTCTTCTGTATCTCCAAGTGTACCCCTGTGCTCCTCCATATCTCCAAGTGTACCCTTGTGCTACTCCATATCTTCAAGTGTACCCCTGTGCTCCTCCATATCTTCAAGTGTACCCCTGTTCTCCTACATATCTTCAAGTGTACCCTGTGCTCCTCCATATCTCCAAGTGTACCCCTGTGCTCCTCTGTATCTCACAGGCGCAAATCGAGGGCTACATGTACTTTATGCCTATTTGAAAACATCTTTATTTGAAATATAGACAACGCTCTCCCCTTTCAGCATTGTATTAGAATGAATTCACAATAATCCAAAAGGGTCTTGAGACTTCATACCTCAAGCATCTTTGTTTAAAGAAGAACTCCAAGCAATTAAAATCTTAACCCTTGAAGTGGGGCTACCCCCGCACTGCATGGGTTAAGTGCTAACTTTTCCTAGGGAGCTAAAATAACAAAGATACTGTATACTTACCCAAACCACGTTTCCTGCTGGCTCCTAGACGGGTCCCTTCAGCCTGTCTCCTGCTCCACTGTAGTGATGGAATGTCCCTCTGCGTCTTCACGTTCAATACACTGTGTATAGGACGTTATAACTCACAGGATCTTAGACCGCTGGAGCGGAGGGGGAGAGAGGCTGTAGGGAGCAGTGTAGTAGCTAGCTGGGATCATGGTTCGGGTGCGTATATCTCTGTTATTTTAGCTCTCTAGACAAAATGAGCACTTAACCTTTGCAGTGCGCAATATTTTGTTTGCCCAGAGTTCTTCTTTTATATTCTGGTTTAAAATTAAATTTGGAAGTGCAAAGTTCCCACATGTTTGAGCTGTGGAGCATTCCATTCTACATTGGCTGATTTAACGTTGACTCTGTAAGTAAATGTTATATGTCAAGGTTAAGCAACCTTGCTGGAACTACAAATCCAATCATGCTCTGGGTGTCATGGAGTCTGTCAGAGTCTGCAGTGCCTCATGTGACAATCTACTTGTCCCAAAAAAAAATTGTTTTAATCAAAACCGTATTTAACCGTGCTTAATAGCACTTCTCTCTGGTCAGGGTGGTCGTCATCAACAATCCTTGCAGTCTGTAAACTTCTTTCCACTATTGGTACTGTTCGCCAAAAGGCAAGTATAGCGGGCTGGGAGGTGGGCGAAGAGAGGGGGCCAGATTTAAACGGGTAATTCCATTTTCCCAAATTACCTAGGAAAGTGAATGTTTTTATAACTTTATTTTTTATTTTAACTTAAGTTTATTAAGCCCCTATGTGATAGTTTGGAGGTGACAGGTTCTCTTTATGGAACCTGCCCTCCAACATAGAACAGATTTTCTGTGCAGTTTCTGAGAGCTGAGACAGGTGGCGCTGTGATTACAGTGCTCCGGTCTCACTGATCACAGAGAGCAGAGCGGAGAACGGATGTTTTTTTCGCTCTGCTCTCCATGCTGAGCTCATTTGCCGTGGTCCTAGGTCCCACATGAATATTGGCCCTAGAATTATTGCTCTTACTCTGGCACATGCGGCATTACCTAACATGTGTAGTGTGATCATCACTCTTGTATGTAGGCGCCCCCCGATACATGTGCACTCACGGGAGCGGGGACTTTTTTTTTATCTTATTTTTTCTTTAACTTTTTTTTTCACTTTACAAGCCCCTTCTGTGATAGCATACTAGTGGTGACTTTTTAGACAGCTGAGTGACCGGAGTAATGCTTCTGGTCCCATTCAGCTAGGCGTCTCCTTCCCCACCTCCTGCTGACACCTGAGATGCTGGTTCCAGACTCGCAGGAGGGGCAGGGGAGTCCGGAATGCAAGGAGGTGGATGTCAAAATGTTCTTCTCTTCCTTCTTTATGCTTCCCCTGCCTCCTTATTTTGTATTCAATGCCCTCCAATTGCACTCAAGGCTACTACCAGCCCCCTTGATTGTTGCAGTGCTCCCCCGCCCCCCAGGGTTGGTATCACCCAGGTTGGGAAGCACTGCACTAACACATGCACGGTGCAATACTTTAACACAAAGGTACAGTATATAGCCAGCCTAAAATCCTGATTATATACATCTCTCTACTGCAGGCAAAGCAATACAGATTTTTTAACTCTGTAATTGAAAAGAAGGAAATTACATTATGCAGATCTGTTGAGCTGCATAATGTAATTTCCTTCTTTTCAATTACAGAGCTAATTTTTATAGCTATGAAACAGGCGGAAAAAAAGATGATGGAATTTAAAAAGGTTTTATGAAATGGAATTGTGAATGGGCTGAAGTATAATGCTAGATCTGATGTCAGATAGATTAGAGTTGGGCTCTATCAAATGGAGCTTGCTGACTGGAGGAGAAGGCACAAAGATTACATAATCGGTGAGCTGCAATATCATTACTTTCCATCTGTTTTCTGGGACTTTATGCCCCATCATTCTTAGCAGTGGCGGACCTAAGGAACAAAGGGCCCTGGTGCAAGATTTTTTTGGGGGCCCCCTCGGCTTTTATAATGCCTGCACTTGCCACTTGAAAGCCGCACTGACCACCTGAAAGCCCGCACTGGCCACCTGAGAGCCCGCACTGGCCACCTGAGAGCAGAAAATCAAGTTCAGGGTCCCACTGATTTAATTATATATTACAATGTAATAATAATAGAAATAAAGTGGGCAGTGGTCAGTAAAGCACCTGGACTTTTCTACTATGAAGTCATTCTGTTGTCATAGATGCAGTATTGTCCTACTGAAATATGTAAGACCTTCTCTGAAAAAGAAGTTGTCTGAATGGGAGCATATGTTGCTCTAAAACCTGGATATATCTTTCAGCATTGATGGTACCTTTTCAGATGTGCCAGCTGCCCATTCAAATACGCACCAATGCACCCCCATACCATCAGAGATTCAGGCTTTTGAACTGAGTGCTGATAACAAGCCGGAAGATCCCTCTCCTCTTTAGTCCGGGAAACATGGCACCCATGGTTGCCAAAAACATTATAATATTTTGATTTGTCTGACCACAGAACAGTTTTCCACTTTGCGACAGACCATTTTAAATGAACTTTGGCCCAGAGAAGATGGTGGTGTTTCTGGATCATGTTCAGATATGGCTCCTCTGCCATCAGTATCCCCCCCTAAAACCAGGAAATTCGGGGAACGGAGGATCGCTTCGGGACCGGTGGCAGGGACGAGCGTCGCTGACAGGTAAGTGTGGGAGGAACTGGGGAGAAAAAGGTACTGGCCGTTTTTTTCCCCAAATGCAGAGAATGGAACAAGTTAAACAAAGCCCAGACCTTAATACTACTTTTACTAGCATTTTTGGACAGCACAGAGAACTGTTTTTTGTGATTTTTGGAAGTATTCCTGAGCCCATGCAGTGATGTCCATCACAGAATCATGCCTGTTTTTAATGCAGGGCCGCCTGAGGGCCTGAAGATGATGGGCATCCAATATTGCGTTTCGGCCTTGTCCCTTGTGCACAGAGATTTCTCCAGATTTTTTTAATCTTTTGATGATTTTATGTACTGTAGATGATGATATATTTAAAGTATTTGCAATTTTACACTGAGGAACATATTCTGAAATTTTTAAACAATTTTTAGATGCAGCTTTTCACAGGACGGTGAACCTCTGCCCAGCTTTACTTCTGAGACACTCTGACTCTCTAATATGCTCTTTTTATCCCGAATCATGTTAATGGATTTTTGCCAATTTACCTAATTAGTTACAAAATGTTCTTCCAGCTCTTCCTTGTTAGTACCACTTACTTTGCCAGCTTTTTGTTGCCCTGTCCCAACTTTTTTGAGACATGTTGCTGCCATCAATTTCAAAATTATTTTTCTTAAAATGGTCCATTTTCTCAGTTTAAACATTTGATATGTTTTCTATTTTCTATTGTGAATAAAATATGGGTTTATAAGATTTGCAAAGACATTGCATTCTGTTTTTATGTAAATTTTACAGAGCGTCCCAACTTTTTTGGAATTGGGGTTATACTACATAATCCTTTTGCAATTCCCACCTGTGTTCTCCATATCTAGCATCGTAAATTGCTACAATTTATTTGGAGTAAATCGAAACCAGAATCTCTAAATATATTAAGTTTTCCCCTATACTGCATGCCTGACATACAGTTGTGTATGTACCCAATGTCCCCAATTACTATCTGGCTGTTAAGATAGCCCCCCTATCTTGTCTTCACATGTCTTCCGACCTTTCTTTACTGCCCGTGGCTCTCTCCACTTGCATGTCCTAAACATCTAAACTCCATTCTGCGTCACACCCTTCATCTATGGGACTCTCTGGGCATTTCCTTTCCCCCCTATTTCTCCTTGGCTGGGATAAACTTGCTCAGTTTTGCTTGTGGGCAGAGCATGCCTTTCATGATGTTTTTTTATATATTTACTCTCTTCTTTCTCAAAACCTTTCAGCAACTTGGGGAGCCCTCGCGGAAACAAATGAGACATTTGGTAATTTCTTTGACTTGTTATATAAATGTATACGGATGCTTTTACACACTAATCTTCCCAAAAAACGCATGAAGCGTTGCTCAATAAACCCATCCCTACTCTGTTTTGTATGGAGTGGATGCTTGTCCAATACATTTTCTGAGGCAGTTAAAATAGGTTGACTAGCATAATGATTAATTAAAAATTTACTGTGATGTTATCAGACACAAATGCTAGGTTCGTTTTGATTTGGCAACCCTGGGTCTCTTATTCTCAGTCCTTGAGATTTGATACTTCATTTCTTAATGATACCTTCATTCCACTTTCTATTTCCTACCCCCTCCTTTTCTCTTTATGTCCATCTCTAGTCTGGGCTTCTCTCTCTAGTCTCTTCTGAGGTTAGTGCTCCCACCTTCCTGTGCTCGCTTTTCTCTACTACAAAGGCTCAAATGCACGCAAGCTGCATGCTCTATAATTATTACTGTCAAGCCCTTTGACAGTTGGACCCTCATTGAAGGCACCTGAATGCGGACCTTTTGACGTTCATGGACTTGTTTTGTATTTTTTTTACCTTGATGTACTGATTCTTCTATAATATACTTGTTTGTTTATGCTTTGTGAAACTTCTTCACAGACTGTCCTACTCTCAGGGAATCAATTTTGCCATCTGGAAGATATGATACTCCATGTAATGAAAAAAAGAAAATAAAATGTTTAAAGGTTGTATACTCAAACTACAGTATATCCTTTTCCCAATTAACTTCTTGTAAAGTAAACAAATTATTTTAGAAAATGGTAAGAAACTGTTAGTGTCTAGAATTAGTTTTCATTTTTAGGCTAGAGATCTTGGCTTAGGAAATCTTGCTTATTTCCTATGTGTCCCTATGCTACAAATTGCCCATTATACTAAAGCACTGAACCATCCCCAAGTCTGATTTAATAACACTTTACCTACCTGTAAACATTAAAAACTAACTGTGCCTAACACTGAAAATAGATGCCCTAACTGAATGGAATTTCGTTTATTATTGTTTGCCCTCACTAACCAATGCCACTTTTTTCAAATTAAATACTTGTTTTCACCTTTTTTGCATCCTGTTTTGCATCTCAATTCTGCTGATTTCCTACTGCCTCTATGAAGACACTTCCTGTCTGCATGCATGGACTTCCGTGATGGCTGCATGACATTTCTCAGGGTGGTTTTCCTGATGATGACAACAGGTTGAACTCAATGAGTTGTAGATTAAAACTTGAACTTGTGTTGATGGACTTATGTCTTTTTTCAACCTAACCATGTAGCTATATAAATATCTGTGTAACATGTGTTTAAACAGCCACTTGTAGTCTTCATTAGAAAACAAGGTAGACAGGTAAGCCGGCAAAACTTTAGTTTAGTTTCCTTTCCTTTCGAATGTTTCGTTTTATTTTTTCGGAATTCGGTTTTGAATGTCAATTAGTTTCGTCATTCAAAATTGGATGAATCTGATTTTTTGTTCGGATGAGTTAAATGATAAAATGTGTTGCAAAAAAGTGACATTAAATGTTTACTTTGTTTCTTTTTAACTTTTGACACTCCACAGAAACAAAAAACAGTGGGCGGTTCCACTGGCAATTTATACTAGACCCTTTAGGAATTTTAGAGGTGACCCCAATGCCAAAAAAAAGAAAGAAAAAAAATAGGGTCCCTCCTAAAATCCCATACCAGACCCTTAATCTGGGCAGCAGCCTGGTAGGGCAGGAAATGAGGGGGAAGAGCGAGCGCTTTCCCCACTCCCTCCACATACCAGGCCACATGCACTCGGCATTGGGAGGGTGCTTTTGGAGGGGGGGGGATCCCCTGGAAATGCACCGTGTCCCCATGCCGATGGTTATGAATTGATTAGTGCGTTTGCCATTTGTATTGCTTGTGTTAGGAAGGTATGGCTGCTGCCCATAGCACAAGTATTGCACGGATTGCTGCACGCGCTGTTGCACATGGATACGCACATAGTAACTGATCAGCTGTGCGTGCATTCGCATAGGCACATTCCAATAGGTTGGGCGCGGCGTGCACATGTGTACATGAAAGCTTCTGTTGCATCTGTTGGAGCCAGGCAGCCTATTTAAGCATGAGAGTAGCAACTGCTAGTTGCTGGAAGATGATCAGCTGTATCCTGTATCTGTGTTTCTTGCTACTGAGATCTTGGATTTGACCCGGCTTGGCCCTGATTCCTGCTTGTCTGCTGCCTGCCTTCTAACCCCTACCTGTCTGACTATTCTTCTGCCTCCTGATTCGGCCCTGACTGTCTGTATGGTTCTGACCCGGCTTCCCTGTGATCACGTCTCTGCTTTATGCTCCTGCACCTCATTGCATGTCATTTACTGACCCGGCCCATGTCACTTTGATTCTATCTGCTCTACTGCCATCAGGCCTACTGCTGATCATCTGGTTCTGGAGTATCCTGCATCCAGTTACCTGCATCATCTCACCAACACCAGCGGGTCTTCATCATCTACAGGCACTGGTGCTCCTCTGCGTTCCGTGCACTACCCGTGCCATCTTCAGGGGTGCACTGATGGGAGTTGCAAGAGTGAGCCTCCCTCATCACTTCAGGTCATACCAGGTACGTGACAGCTTGTGTGTGTGTGTGGAGACACACACAGCTTACTAGCACAAACAAGGGTGGTTCCATAAGACCCTGCAAAGAAAAGGAACCACCCTAAAAGGGTCAGTGCTCAGGGGACCAGCTGATTCTGCAGAAAACTAAAACTTTTAAATATCAAGCAGCAGCATGAATTGTAAATTATTTAATCAACATGTAAAATAGCTTAAAATCCTTTTAACTTTAGTATCACTTAAAACTCTTCATGACAATTTAGGTTTTCAAAGGCATATTCAGTAAAAACAGTTGAACAAAAGTTCAATGGCATAGCTTTGGAGAAAACGTAAAAGCCTCATTCATGAGAGATAATAATTTAGTAATATCTTGTTTTGGATAAACAAATATTTCTTCTGATACATATGAACTGTATTGAACCAGTCTCCTATCACCCAGAGGCACCATTAAAAATCAACTTTCATACCAGTTAGCCTTGTAAAGAACAATTCTGAAATATCTTTTGTAGTTTCCGAAACAAAGCCCATATCAAATCGGAATTTTATTTCTACTCTATGTATTTAGCAATTACAACTCAACTCATAAGAAAGGCTTGATATAATTAATATAAACAAATACTACTAATGTTTGCTTTCATCAGGATATCTATGGTCAAAAACTAACAATAAATAAGTATTTCTATATTGAATTTCCATAATTACAATCCCACTCCAAATAACCATATTGGTCTAGAAGTTTGTAAACTTACTTAATAAAGATGTCCATAGGAAGTATTTCCTCAATGCACAATTTCACTCAGCCATCTGAACTACAACTCAACCTCTGAACAACATTATCATTGCTTGCTTGAAGCAATGTATTATGAGATATGTATTCTTAAGAAATCAAAATGCATTACATCAAGCAGCAGGGAAAAAGATACAAAGCACACTGGGAATGCAGGAAGTTGTTGAAAGTGATGGGCAGAAGGAAGGCAGCACTCACTACATAAAAGGTTTTTTTTCAAGTGAGCTTTGATTGTGTTGTGCATATACATTTCAAAGTGCAGGTATGAATCTCCTGCTATCACCATTACCAGTGGGCTCAAATTATGATACCATATTGTGATATAGGAGACAAACACACACACACACACACACCAAAGTCTGCTATCAGTTGGTCTGAATTATTAATGTGCATTGAGTTTTTAATAGGATGAAACAGAGCGGGAAAGGGAAGGGAGGGGGGGGGGGGGGGGGGTGTATTTTTTGCAGCG
>NW_017307753.1:275275-315465 GCF_000935625.1 Nanorana parkeri
AGGTAATTACAAAGCTACAAGGCTACATTTCTCGGAAAGTGGGGTAGGTGAAAACACTTTTATGCCAAAGTTCAGTTTTCACTTTAAATGAACAAACGGTTCACTTGTAGCCATGCCTCAAACGAAATTTTTGCAGAAGTTTCATATATGTCAAAGGTTAATATGATTGATTGGATATATGGCCCCTTACTAAAAATAGTCTCAACTAGACATGTGCACCAGCAAAAAAGTTGTTTAGTTTAGTTTTGATTCGGATTTGGCGTTATTTTGTTTTTCGGATTCGGGTCCGCAATTGAATTCGTTTCGGGATTCGAATTCGGACGAAATTCGTTAGCAGGAGTCCGGTCGAAATTTCGTTTATTGGACGAAATTTAGTTAGCAGCAAAGTGACATTAGAAAAAAAATGTTTTTTTTTTGTTTTTTTCACAGTCTGCAGAAGATGAAAAAAAAAAAAGCGTGAGGTTCCCCCCCAATTCATACCAGACCCTTTAGGTCTGGTAGGAATGTTAGGAGGGAAACTCCCCCAAGTTAAAACAAAAAAAAGTGCGTAGGGTTCCCCCAATAATCCATACCAGACCCTATAGGTCTGGTATGAATTTTAAGGGGGAACCCCAGCCCCAAAAAATGGGGGGGAAAAACATGGGGTCCCCCCTAACAGTCCTACCTGACCCTTGATCCGAGCACTGGCCCGGCAGGGCAGGAAAGGGAAGGGGCGATCGAGCGCCCCCACTCCCTGCGGCTCGCTGCGCCCATTTGACATTCTCAGCCGTCAAATACTACATAGCATTCGGAAACTCCCGAATGCTATGTAGTATTTGACGGCTGAATGCTATGTAGTATTTCATTTCGTGCGGCAGGACTTCTTTTTATTTCGGTGGGTCGGTGGGGGTCGTGCATCTTGATTGACGCTGGATTACATCAATGGAGCCATTTTTTTTTTTTAATTAAAGGAATAGTCAAAAATATAGTTTTTTTTCAACTAAAGGATTTTATCAACAAATTTGGACTTTTTACTAACTATTTGATTTAACCCTTTAGTCAATGGGTAGGGGTACAAGTACCCCTTACTCATTCACAAGGGGGAGGGTGGTATCTGGGTGCCCCACCCAATGCCGAGGGCACGTGGCCTGGTAAGGTGCAGGGAGAATTCGGATGCATCCGAATCTCCAAATTACTGAAATTTCGTCCTAATTTCGATTAGTTTAAAATATTAAAATATGAATTGTAATAACTTCCTATGGGTTTGTAGATTTTGTTCTTGAAGTGCATTAATAATTGCTTTTTTTAAACTCTTTTACCCAAGAACTTAACATTTTTTTCCATCTGGTGAGTAGTTTCATGTCATTCAGTTGATGATCAAATTATGTATATGGTTAGAATAACCACAGCAGATATGATTGGATTAACAAACAAATTGAGACTGGCCATGGATGATTTAGTAAAAGCAAATGATACTCCCAAGTCTGAGCAAAGCTTAGAAACATTAGACCAATTTTGGAATACCAAGAGGACAATTATTTGGTGGGTGTAGTAAGAGGTGGCTGTTATTTGTTTCCATGGAGAAGAGTGAAGGGACAAGTATACCATACAAGCACTAATGTTGGCGTCAAATGAGAATAAAGCGAACATATGTCTGTAAGTGTAGTATCATTAACCCATCGTTCTGGAAATATCTGTCCATCTAATGTCAGCCTTAAGACTCAACTTGACATGAAACTTAAATTGCTTCTAAGCATGAGATTAAACCCCGACTGTCTTAATTAAAAACAATGTATTGCAAATCAAGCAACTGCAAGAAATGTTGCACCCTCCAATGCCCACATGTTTGAGCACTGACCATTTTGGTGAATACCAAGATCTACTCCACAATGGCGGCGCGCTGGTAGCCGCTCGTTCAGCGTGTGACGTCATCGGCATGTGATGTCACAAGCTCCACCTCCAAGATGGCAGTGCGTAGAACACGCTGGCGGCCAATATGGCTACCGGCGTGTTCTGAAAACTAATTTATGTATGCCCGAATATCGTTTTAGTATATTCGGGCATATATTAAATTTGTTATTTTTAATTCAGACGAATCGCCGAATCAACTGATTTTCGTTGATTTGCAGGTTCATCAGTATCCGAATGCACACGTCTACTGGCGTGTATTAAAAGAGAAATTGTAGCAAAGGATCAAAGAGTAATACTTGCACTTTATAAATCATTGATTCGGCCCCATCTTGAGTATGCAGTACAGTTCTGGTCGCCGACTCTCAGGAGGGACATCCTGGAACTGGAGAGAGTTCAAAGAAGGGCTACAAAATTAAGTAAAGGGTTTGAAGGCCTGTGTTATGATGACTGCATTCAAAATCTTAACTTATTCACCATAGAAAAGAGGTGATTAAGAAGGAACCTTATTGCAGTCTTCAAAATCATCAATGGGGACCACAATATTAAGAACAAACTGTTTAACCCTAAAACTGTATTGAGAACCGGGGGACACAAAAAGAGGTTAGAAGAGAGGGTTCAATCTTAGAATGTGCACGGAGTGTTTCACTGTGAGAAATAAAAGTTTGGAATTCCCTCCCACAGGCGGTGGTATATGCTGATAACATTGATAAATTCAAGAAACTTCTGGATGAGTTTCTTCTTTCGCAGAATCTACAGGGATATGGGAAGTTGTAGAGCAAGATAAACACACACACACACACACACACACACACACTCACATACATAGGTTGAACTGGATGGGCCTTGGTCTTTATTCAAACTTACATACTATGTTACTATGTATTGACAGAAGATTGATATCGGCTACAGACTTCCAGGCACTGGGGAGGGATGTTTGCTTTTATTGTTTAATGTTTTGATTGTATTATTTTTTTTTTACCCACCCAGAACTGTATAAATGCTGTGCTGAGTCTCAATAAAGGGAATTCTTCTCTACCCTAAACCACCTCTCGACTGGTTCCTGGGCAGAACTCCAAAACCCTACATCAAGCTTCTGGCTGATGGCTGGGTGTAAAGGCTATAATGACTGCATTTGGACCTGATGGAAGACTTCGGATTGGGTTGATAGCGAGAGGAAGCTGCACCTTAGAGGTTATACCCAGCAGGGGTAACGAGATCTGTATCACAGACTGTTTGCATCTAGGGGCAATCATCCGCAGGTACTCACACAGCATGTGCAACTACATGCAAATGGCCATTAATGGCTGCGGACGCTGGCAGCTGTCTGTAATGATTCGCGGGCTGCGTTCCGGCGTGGAGTGCAACCGGCACAGACACAGTGACATATACTGCGGCGCCGTTGCGCTCCATGGTGGAACGCGGAAGTACTGTGTCCGGCGTGATGCTCCTCCCAGCCGCACTTCCGCGATTCCTTTTAAAGCCGGTTCGGGGGTAAGGTAAGGTTATTTTGGACCTCACACCTGCTACCACCGAACGCTGGCAACCCTACAGAGAGCCTGAAGTCTCCCTTCTGCATCAAACCCTGCGTGTACTAACCACTTCTGGTCGGACTCCCCACACGCCAGTGACCGACAGCTGCTATCCCTGCAGAGAGCCTGAAGTCTCCCTCCTTCACCAAACCTTTCCTGGACAAACCACCTCTGGACGGACTCCCCCCACACGCCAGTGACCGACAGCTGCTATCCCCCCTGGGAACCGCAAGTACCCTGCCATGTTATGCAATCCTGCATGTTCTTGTTGTGCATAGAAATATACTCTAGCTAAGTGATACATCTACTGCACTAAGATCTGTATATAACTGTTACCGAGCTCTTGCGTTATTCATACTAAGGACTGTAGCGTGATTGGGCAACTGGGCTCTGCCGTGCGTACTCTTAGAACACTTTGCTGCCTATACCCTTAACTCCCGTTCTCAGGGGATTATTAAGGAATACCCCAACATTACTCACTAACTGTAGCTAACTACCATCTGGAGAATACGGGCTCATGATGTCAACCACTCCTAACTCTCCGCCCTAGATTGAGAGCGACGCCAGGAGTGCCCGACTGATTGCCCACTTACCTCCATAGAGGGTGACTAATTCTTGCCAGTTCCGCAGTTGAGGTTCCCCCTCTTAAAACGTCCTAGGTGCTGATACTGTCATTGTATTGTACAGCGCCACCCACCTGCAGTTGATTGCATAAGTCGCACGGAACAATTTGAGAGACTCATGCAATCAGCCCCATTTGCAAGTGTGAATGGGGCCTAAGTGTTCATTTGTAAATCAAAGATTTTATATAAAGAGTAAAAAAAGTGAAATAAAACATAAGTTTAAAAACGTATACACTTAAAAAAATAAGTTGACTCAAAACCATTACAATTATCTATTAAAATATAAGATTCTAATAACTTCCTAAGGGTTCATAGATTTTGGACATCCTCATTGTTCTTAAAGTGCATTAATAATTGCTTTTTTTAAACTTTCGCCCAAGAACTTAAAGTGACATTAAACCCTCAGATTTTTTAACATAAAACAATACTGTAATGTGTGCCTTACTGTAATCCATGGTTGTTTCCCTTCTCTTTGCTGTTCTTCCTTTTAAATCTGTATCTGTTCTCATTCTGGGCAGAACTTCTGTTTTGCCGCAGACTGCCTTGTCTCTGGAATGGATACATGGTGTCTGTGTGTAGGTTTGCAACCTGAGTCAGCACTACACTCAGCTGAAAAGGGAAGTTCTCACCCAGGCATGAGAAGACATGAGGAGTTAAAAGGAAGAGCAGCAAAGAGAAGGGAAACTACCATGGATTACAGTAAGGCATACATTACAGTATTGGTTTATGTTAAAAAATCTGAGGGTTTAATGTCACTTTAAAATTTTTTCCATCTGATGAGTATTTTCACGTCATTCGTTTGATGATCGAATTATGTATATGGTTAGAATAACCACAGCGGATATTATAAGATTCAAAAACAAATCAGACTGGCCATGGATGACTCAGTAAAAGCAAATGATACTCCCAAGTCTGAGCAAAGCTTAGAAACATTAGACCATTTTGGAATTCTAAGAGGACAATTGCGTGGTGGGTGTTATTTATTTCCATGGAGAAGAGTGAAGGGACAAGTATACCACAGACGCACTAAGGTTAGCGTCAAATTAAAATAAAGAGAACATATGTCTTAAATTGACATTCAAGTCAAAGTTTTTTCCCCCCTTCCCAATCCTGCTGTAGGGACTTACCTGAAATGATGTCTCTAAATCCAATCATCTTCTTTACTGTCCTTTCCAGCTGTCCCTCCAGCGCTGGTGCGGGTCTCAGATCCAGCACTGACTCCTCTGTCCTCCTCAGTTGAACCGAAGGTCTGCTATACGGGCTATTCACTATAGCCCGTACAGCTCCCAAAGGTAGCTTCGACTGAGCCGAAGTCACACCTGAAGCGTGGCGAACGCCTCGCAAATGACAGCTGGGTGGAGCCAACCGTGATCTCATGGCTGGCTCCGCCCAGTTGTAATGACAGATCAGCGTCCCCAAATGACCTGGGGATGAAGAACTGTCATTAAACAATGACAACTGGGCGAAGCCAGCCATGACGTCACAGCCAGCTCCGCCCAGTTGTTATTCATTGGCCAGGACCTGCTAGAAGACTCCAATAGGAAACAGTTGGGACGGAGCTAGCTGTCACTGCTAGCTCCACCCAATTTTTTTAATTTATAAAAAAATCTTTATTTATTTTTTAGATTTAACATTTATTTACTTTTTAAAAAATCTTTTTTGCAACTTTGAACATTGATTTCCTATTCGCTCGCCGGCATTCGGCAATTCACTCACTGCCGTATGTGAATAGGGGCGAACGGCAGCGAGTGAGCTGCAGGTGCTTCGGCTCTTCCGATCCAGCATCGAAGTCGTACTGAGCCGTAATGAATAGCCTGCTTGGCTCACTTCACAACGGCTCATTTAGGCCTTGTTCACACCAAATGCAGAGCAGATCCGGTCAGGTTTCTGCACACGCACGCTAGTCTTTTAGACGCGTTTTTGATGCGTTCCGGGCTCTTTTCGGTAATTTTTTTTTTTTAAGTTTAAAATGGGCTTTCAGTGTGTTCCAGGCATTGGCATGCGTTTTTGATGCGTTCCAGAGCAGGTAAAATAGGGCCTGCCGCAGTTTTTTCACCTGCTCTGGATCTGCTCTGCAACTGCACGCTGCGATGTGAACTGGAGCAAAAAATACCATTGGAATACATTGGACGCAGTTTTGATCCGGTCTGCACCTGCTGTGCTCTGGATCTGCTCCGCGCTTGGTGTGAACAAGCCCTTTCACTTGGCTGCCTCCGGCAGCTTAGTAAATAACCCTGTTAGGGCTAGTTCACACCAAGCACGAAGCAGATCCAGAGCAGAGCAGGTGCAGACCGGATCAAAACTGCGCCCAATGTATTCCTATGGTATTTTGAGCTCCAGTTCACACCGCAGCGTGCAGATCCAGAGCAGGTAAAAAAATGCAGCAAGCCCTATTTTACCTGCTCTGGATCTGCAAACGCATCAAAAACGCATCTAAAAGACTAGCGTGCGTGTGCAGAAACCTGACCGGATCTGCTCTGCATTTGGTGTGAACAAGGCCTTAGAGTCAATCCCTCTACTACCACCTAGTGGTGAAATAAATTAGTGCCTTAAATGTAAAGTCCAAGGGAGTTATTCACAAAACTGCCGAAGGCAGCCGACTGAATAACCCAGCCGAACTGAAGTGAGCTGAACGCTGTTTGGCTATTCACTTCAGCCTTGTTCGGCTGATTTTAGCAATACATCGCTCTGCAAGTTCGGCTTAGCCGAAGTGCAGAAGAAGTTCGACTTAGCTAAGCCGAAGCTCCGGCAGCTCACTCGCTGCCGTTCGCCCCTATTCTCATAGGGGCTGAACGGCAGTGAGTGAACAGCTGAATGCCGCCGAGCATTCGGCTCGGTTATTTTGTTCAGTACCTCCAAGGTACCAAGCAGAATAGAAAACAAGTGAAAAGAATGGGGAAAAAATGCCACCGGCCCCTTTACTCAGCTCCAGCAACACTGACACTTCTAGGGTAGATATTTATTGCTCAGTAATAACTAGGAGAGAGGGTTAGGGTTGCAAAATAACCTAAGAACAAAAATGGAGGACAGTGCCTTCACTATTAGCAACAGCAGCGGTAACAGGTAGGAACAGGTCCTATGGGAGCAACCAAAAATAGATTGTAGCACCAGAGAGCAGCCAGGAACAGTCAATGACTCTGAGAGAGCAGTCACATGACTTATGATGCACCAACTGGCTTCTTCTCCTCTGCATTGTACGTGTGAGTCTAGGGCAAGCAATCTCTTACAGGGTCCAGATGGCAGCTCTCACCAGCTCCCCTGTGAAATTCCTCATTAAACAGATTCTTCCTCCAGCCCAGCTTCCATCAGGTGTATTTCAGTAGCAACTTAGGCCTCTGGGCCCCCAGCATCTTCCACATGCTGAGTCCTAGGCCAGGCTTCTTGCATCACTCAGACCTCCTCCCAGACCTCCTCCCACACAGATGCCCAGAGGGAGAGAGAGAGTTCTAGAAGGTATTCCCAAATATTTATTACCTTCCTCCAGCCATACCTCTGAGTGAGCCTGCTCAGGGATTGGTCAGAGTCAGATGCATTTATAACCTGGTGATTGATCCTCCCACAGGAATAATCAATCCACCAGACTTATTTACAAACACTCAGCGATCACTTGTACCCGCTCTCCATCCTGACTCGTTTTCACAAGAGGCTGAGCAAGTGGTGCGGGGAGGAGAGCTCGATCTCTTCTGACAGCTGACTCCACCCATGCACCACCGGCACGGCCTCCTGTGACAGCTGTCTCTGCCCCCACACCGCCGCTCTCCTGATCTGTCACAGGAGGCTGAGCGGGGCAGTGCAGGAGGAGAGCTCAGCCTCTTGTGACAGCATTGACGTGTGTCTCTGACCCCACACCACTCTCCTAACCTGTCGCAGGAGGCTGAGCGGTGCGGGAGGAGAGATGCCGGCTGCTCACAGCGCTCTCCTCCCCCGCACTGCTCGGCCTCCTGTGACAGTTTCTCTCCTCCCCGCTGGACGCTCTGTAAGAGGGGACACAGAGCAGTGCCCAGTGGGGAGGAGAGGAACCAGGCCAGAGCAATTTCATCTGAAAGATGGCACTTTCGGCATTTTGCCAAAAGTGCCATTTTCGGCAGATATGTTTCGGCGGCCGAAATTTCGGTGCATCCCTACTATAAATGTTTCTTTAGCACACTATGCAGCCAGAGAAAGGCCAAAACTTACAACTTGTTTTCATGTGTTTCTTTTTACTTTACATTGTCTGACCAATTATAAAATACCAAATTTAATGGAAATAAAACCTTTTTTTTTGGAGAAACAATCCTTTAGGTCTCGGCGGCTGAAATGTTGGTGCACCCCTACTAAAATTAGTAGTAACATAGCAGAGGGTGCTACAAATGTATTCCTATTACAATGCTGTTGTTATACCAGGATAGCAGATGCTGGAACTATAGAACTATAGAACTTCTTTAAACTTCAGATTGAACCCTCTAGCAAGCCCTATTTTACCTGCTCTGGATCTGCAAACGCATCAAAAACGCATCTAAAAGACTAGCGTGCGTGTGCAGAAACCTGACCGGATCTGCTCTGCATTTGGTGTGAACAAGGCCTTAGAGTCAATCCCTCTACTACCACCTAGTGGTGAAATAAATTAGTGCCTTAAATGTAAAGTCCAAGGGAGTTATTCACAAAACTGCCGAAGGCAGCCGACTGAATAACCCAGCCGAACTGAAGTGAGCTGAACGCTGTTTGGCTATTCACTTCAGCCTTGTTCGGCTGATTTTAGCAATACATCGCTCTGCAAGTTCGGCTTAGCCGAAGTGCAGAAGAAGTTCGACTTAGCTAAGCCGAAGCTCCGGCAGCTCACTCGCTGCCGTTCGCCCCTATTCTCATAGGGGCTGAACGGCAGTGAGTGAACAGCTGAATGCCGCCGAGCATTCGGCTCGGTTATTTTGTTCAGTACCTCCAAGGTACCAAGCAGAATAGAAAACAAGTGAAAAGAATGGGGAAAAAATGCCACCGGCCCCTTTACTCAGCTCCAGCAACACTGACACTTCTAGGGTAGATATTTATTGCTCAGTAATAACTAGGAGAGAGGGTTAGGGTTGCAAAATAACCTAAGAACAAAAATGGAGGACAGTGCCTTCACTATTAGCAACAGCAGCGGTAACAGGTAGGAACAGGTCCTATGGGAGCAACCAAAAATAGATTGTAGCACCAGAGAGCAGCCAGGAACAGTCAATGACTCTGAGAGAGCAGTCACATGACTTATGATGCACCAACTGGCTTCTTCTCCTCTGCATTGTACGTGTGAGTCTAGGGCAAGCAATCTCTTACAGGGTCCAGATGGCAGCTCTCACCAGCTCCCCTGTGAAATTCCTCATTAAACAGATTCTTCCTCCAGCCCAGCTTCCATCAGGTGTATTTCAGTAGCAACTTAGGCCTCTGGGCCCCCAGCATCTTCCACATGCTGAGTCCTAGGCCAGGCTTCTTGCATCACTCAGACCTCCTCCCAGACCTCCTCCCACACAGATGCCCAGAGGGAGAGAGAGAGTTCTAGAAGGTATTCCCAAATATTTATTACCTTCCTCCAGCCATACCTCTGAGTGAGCCTGCTCAGGGATTGGTCAGAGTCAGATGCATTTATAACCTGGTGATTGATCCTCCCACAGGAATAATCAATCCACCAGACTTATTTACAAACACTCAGCGATCACTTGTACCCGCTCTCCATCCTGACTCGTTTTCACAAGAGGCTGAGCAAGTGGTGCGGGGAGGAGAGCTCGATCTCTTCTGACAGCTGACTCCACCCATGCACCACCGGCACGGCCTCCTGTGACAGCTGTCTCTGCCCCCACACCGCCGCTCTCCTGATCTGTCACAGGAGGCTGAGCGGGGCAGTGCAGGAGGAGAGCTCAGCCTCTTGTGACAGCATTGACGTGTGTCTCTGACCCCACACCACTCTCCTAACCTGTCGCAGGAGGCTGAGCGGTGCGGGAGGAGAGATGCCGGCTGCTCACAGCGCTCTCCTCCCCCGCACTGCTCGGCCTCCTGTGACAGTTTCTCTCCTCCCCGCTGGACGCTCTGTAAGAGGGGACACAGAGCAGTGCCCAGTGGGGAGGAGAGGAACCAGGCCAGAGCAATTTCATCTGAAAGATGGCACTTTCGGCATTTTGCCAAAAGTGCCATTTTCGGCAGATATGTTTCGGCGGCCGAAATTTCGGTGCATCCCTACTATAAATGTTTCTTTAGCACACTATGCAGCCAGAGAAAGGCCAAAACTTACAACTTGTTTTCATGTGTTTCTTTTTACTTTACATTGTCTGACCAATTATAAAATACCAAATTTAATGGAAATAAAACCTTTTTTTTTGGAGAAACAATCCTTTAGGTCTCGGCGGCTGAAATGTTGGTGCACCCCTACTAAAATTAGTAGTAACATAGCAGAGGGTGCTACAAATGTATTCCTATTACAATGCTGTTGTTATACCAGGATAGCAGATGCTGGAACTATAGAACTATAGAACTTCTTTAAACTTCAGATTGAACCCTCTGATAAGGGATGCTTAATTGGGATGAGTCACTCCTGTTGAGACCTTAAAGGGTTATTAAACCCTTGCATGGTTTTGCATATATCTACTACTAGCTAGACATATGCAAACAAGGTAAGTCTATGGAGCAGCGTGCACTCGCACAGACTCCGTGGGACATGAGAGAAGAGGAGGACAGAGGAGTCAGTGCTGGATCGGAGAGACCCGCACCAGCGCTGGAGGGACAGCTGAAAAGGACAGGAAAGAAGAAGATGATCGGATTAAGACACATCATTAAAGGTAAGTCCCTACAGCAGAATTGGGAAGGGGGGGGGGGGGACTTTGACTTTAATGTCACTTTAAGGTGTAGAAAAAAATAGGTTTCAACAAACCTGAAAAAGAGCCTACAGTTTTCCCTGTTGGCCCAAATGGGGAAAGCAAAACTAATATGATATATTTCATATTTTCCTAAAAAAGATTGTTAGCATGGAATTGTTACCTGCTACCTGAAAGAACCAAATGAGTAAAGGAATGTTACTTCTACACATTCAAATTACCTTTTATTTCTCTCACCAGTTAGAAGATGTTTTTAATTTTCTGAGGTTAAAATCTCATGTGTATTCCTGATTACAAAGCGGAACTCTAGGCCAATATTTGTATGGGCAAATTCCGGAAGCCAGGTAGCCAATGCTCTTTAAAAACTACAGCTGGTGCCTAACTTATGAGGTTCTCTAGTTGATGTCAATAGATCTAAACAAAAATCCTGCTGGCTCCTGGATTGGACAGACTGGTTCCTGATTTCCATATTCATTTGTCCACCGCTAATTTAATGGTCTATTTATTTTCTAGTTGTTTGCTGCAGGAGTTCAGCTTTAAGATATTTAGATCAGCACACCTATACTAAAAAGTATAGGTGTAGCAATGACAAAGTACTTAAACATCTTTTTTTTACATGTTCAAAGTTTATTTAGAAAAAACAGTTTGCAGCATACAGATCGACAGGCCATATTCAGGACATATTCTGCCAAACATATTTAACTTAGATTACATACTTAAAGAAGAACTCCAGGATAACTTGTTATTAATCCTTGCAGTGGGGCTCCCCCTGCACTGCAAGGGTTAAGTGCTTGTTTGTGTCCAAGGACAAAAATAACAAAGTTACACTTACAAAGTTCTGAGCCCAGCATTGGGATCTTTCTCAGCGTCCTCATGCCTATACACTTTGTATTGAACGTCATGAATTACTCGACCTTAGACCGCTGCAGAGGAGATACTGGAAGGACCGATCTAAGAAGAAGAAGGCAGCTTGGGGCTTTGGGTGAGTATAGCTTTTATTACCCTAGATATAAATGAGCACTTGACCCATACAGTGCAGGGGTAGTCCAACTGCAAGGGTTAATTAAAAGTTTTCATTGAGTTCTTCTTTAACAGGTGGGGTACAATACACCACAGAGATATCATTGAAATGTGGTGCGGTTGTTCTGTCTTGGATGAAAGGATAACTTTGTGGTGGGCCAATGTCTGAGAGGTGTAGCTGCGATGAAAAAGGAGTAGTGGGAAACAGGAATAAAGAAGAGATAGAATAGAAGGGGAAAGGGAATTAGGGTGAGGGATAGAGGATGTGTTGCAATTGGTCCGCCATCAAAGGGAAAATAGGATGTGAGCCATCATGGTGGCTCAGGGGCTTCAAGCAGGGGGTCCAATGTGTATGCTCAGGTAAACATTAACATGGTCAGGGTCGCAGTCCTAAATCCAATGAAGAGCACCACAATACAACAGAGATTCCATGTGTCATCTACATTAGGATGGGAGACCACCTTTAAAAGCTGCAAGTTCCTTAAATAGGTTCCATAGCAAAATATATTTTTCCTGGGTATTATAGAGATAGGCTGTGAGGTGTTTGAACTGCATGAGGCCACATCAATTCCTCTGTCCAGTCTTGAAGGTAGGGTGTAGTGGACATCCCCCAGTAACTGGATATGGCAGTGTGTGCAGCAGCTAAGAAGGAGCGAAGAAGATTATTTGAGATGCTTGAATAGGTGCCAGGTAAGATGGACAGTAAGGCCACTTGTGGTGATTTTGATACCTAAGAGCCCATTTCCTTGTGATATAGATCAAAGACCGAGTCCCAAAAAAACAGCAATGCCCGGGCCTGTCCACCAGATATGCAGCATTGTGCCTTCCAGCGTGCTGCATCAACAGGAAGGCAACACTGTAGGGAAGATACTATGTAGGGTACAAGGGTATTTGTACCATCAAGTTAAAATGTTATAGGCTTGTTCCAGAGCAGCATTAGACCTATTGAGTTTATGATCAGTGATGGGCTCGATGTTTGAGTCGAACAGCAGAACATTCGGCGAACACACAAACTATCAGAGCCTTTGGCGGGCACCGCACAGTGCCCTGTGAAGCCCTGATTGGGTAAAGCAATGCACCTGACCGCAGGAGCAAAAGACTTTGCCCAATCACGGCACAGTGCACTCTAAGAGCCATGATTGGGTAAAGTATTGATGACTTTGGCCAATCAGGGCTCACAGCTATGTCCCAGGCTCACACTATAAAAGGCTGCTTACACCGCAGCCTTATGTAGTGTGTTGCTGGAGTTAAAGAGAGATTCTATTGTAGTCTATTGTAGTACAGTGTAGTATAGTATAGTGTAGTGCAAGGAAAGAGAACTGGAGTCAGTGATTTATATAGCAGTTTAGTGCTATATACAGTACTCTGTACTGTAAATAGTATTATTGTCTGTGCTGTATATTCATTGTCTTTTATTTTATTTTTTTTCGTGTCCGTGGCGTCACTGGTGTTCCTCCTTCTGCGTCACCAATGTTCCTCTTTTGTTTTTTTGTTTTTTAATTTACATTTTTTTTTCTTTTTTTTCAGCAGCTGCTTCATTGATGTTCCCCCTTCCGTGTCGCAGGTGTTCCGCCTTCTGCGTCGCATGTGTTTCCGTTTTTTTCTTCTTGTGGCACCACGTACCACATTCAATTAAGAATTGCACCCAAGCACCAATTTCCCATCCCACATTCTCTAATAAAATGTTATAATAATTTTATAATAAGCCCCACATCATGTCTGAAAGGCCAACAAGGAGACGTGTGTGACAGATGCATATAATTTGAATTTCTTAACGGCACGGCCCATTCCTGCTCCCATCAAGAGTAAAGCTAGCCATACATCTTACAACCATCGCACGACTTTCGTTGTGCAATGGTTGTAAGCTAATTAAAATTTCGTACGATCTGCCCATCTTGGACAGGCAGATCGTACTTGCGATCATTGCAAGCCCTCCCCGCTGAGAGGAGGGCTTCCGATGATTGCAGTGCTGAGCGGGCACTGTGCGCTGCCACTAACCCGCCGAAAATCGTACGATTTCCGGCAGGATTTCAAGCGTGCTCGGAAGACGAATGTCGTGTGGCCTCACAGTAGAAGAGGTCGCACTCTGCCCATACACCTGCCGATTATCGTACCATAATCGGCAGGTGTATGGGCACCTTAACTGTGAGGGGTTACAGTGTGGGGGCACCAACACCAAAGGCCCATTTTTTACACACGGGTGTGACAGGTATATATGCTTTGAATTTTTAGAGCAGGGTCCAATCCTGTACTCATCAAGAATAACTCTGAGGGTTACAGTATAAAGGCACCACCAACACTAAAGGCCCAATTTTAAAGCACCTGTTGTTACTTTCATCCAACGTCTGCAAAAGAGATACCAGAATGTATCCAAAAAATTTCTAACCTTTTTCTCAGTGTCCTAACATGTGGCCTCTTCATACAGGCTGCCTCCCCAAGCAGTTGTTTACAAGATCAAGGGAAAACCAATTACAGGCAATTTAAATGTCATTTTGTTTCTGTATAAATGTCAGTTTTGCTGCAGCAGGCTCTATACATTGTACAGATGTGCCACTTTACAGGCAGTTTAAGGGGACCCCTAGGCACGATATTTAAAGGAATTTCTCATTTTTATTGTTTCACTTTAAACAATGTTGAAATAACTGCTCCTTTTACAACGGTATTTTTTAAAAGTGTTTTTTTCATTGATACATGTCCCCCAGGGCAGTACCCGACTCCCCATACACTTTTTATGGCCAATAAGTTGCATATAAGACTTCAAAATGGGGACATTTGATTTTCCGAGTTCTGGTTCCATAGACTTTCATAGAGTTCTAAGTTCGAGCTAGAACTTTTTCCATGTTCGAAAGTTCGAGTTAAAACCAAACTCAGGTGTGTTCAGGCCATCACTATTTATAGGTGACAATAAAGGCTTTCTCGACATCATGTAGAGTTCGAGCCAACGTGTGACAATGAAACTGTCACAGGTCGGCTCAATAGATCGGGAAGTGAGTGAACACATAACGTCGCTCACTCACTTCTCGACCATCTCCCTGCAGAGAGCAGTGACTGTCAGATCTCATTTACACTGAGCGACATGCTGAATCGCGCGTTTTTTCCATGCAGTTCCGTGCTGAGCGGCATTGAGATGCAATGCGCGATATTGAGCGACAGTGCTCATTTTATCGCGCTACGTAGCGCGACTTTTGGGAGGGACTTCGTCGCTGCTACATTGGGCTGTAACCAATCAACAGCGGTCTTGATGTGACATCATCCTTTCCTTCCATTTTGCAGTGCAAAAGTGACCCTTCTGTAGCGCGATATCACGTGACAAGGTCGTGCAATATCGCCGGTAATACGCAACTTTGTGTGACACCATTGAGTCTATTGGGGCCGAATCACGCGACATCCGCCGAAAAAAAGTGCCATGTACGAGCGACAAGCTTGAGTGACATTGAGTTGTGAGATGTGAACAGCTCCATTGAAATGCATTGGAAAAGCTACATAGAGCGATATCCCGCGGAAATATGTGCGATTTTCGGAGCGGAAATCGCACAACAAACAGCTAAGTGTGAACGGGGTCTTAGTCACGGCTCCCTGCAGGGATTCCTCCCCCCCCTCCCCACTCCAATCCTACAGCACTGACTGACATTCTTTAAATGTTCAAGAGCAGCTGTTGTTAAAGTGTTTAAAGACTGGACTGTCAGCCGCAAATCTGGGTCTGAACGTCCGAATTGTGGCCGTCAGCGACTAGTCAATGTTAGGGCAGAACGGAGAGTGGCAAGACTGGTACAAGACAACAGAAGGTCAACAGTGCAGTGTGAGATTCCTCGCATCACCTTTCAACATCTCGTGGAGTTACGAGGCGGCCCAACGAAGTCATCTATAAGGTTGAGAAGGAAGCTAGGAGGGATTAGGACTATTTCCAATCTTATTTACCATTATATAGTTTGTGCCACTTAATTTCAAACCACAAATGTTCTCTTTACTGGCAGTTACTCTCTAATTTAAAATGTCTATAGAGTAAAAATTATATTGTTAATCCTGATAACAATTGATGCCTATAACAATTTTATAGTTTCTAACATTAAAAGTAAAAATACAATTTACAGTCACTCAGATGGATTAGAAAACATCATCCTATCAATCTGTTTGGTTTATGATTATGCATTCTGTTCTATGTAAAGACTGTGTGCGTACTCTACTGGCCATTCGCAATATTGCATCTTATAGAAAAGGTATACATGGACCAAACCTAAATTAACAATGCTTTCAACAGCTGAACCTTGTACGGTTTAACGAGACAGCCATAAAAAGCACATCTTGGACTGTAAAATCACTAATTTTCATATCAAACTATACATAAAGCTGGCCACAGACCTTACAACCATCGCAAGACTTTTGTCTTGCGATGGTTGTAAGGTAATTAAAAAAAATGTACGATCTGCCAGGCTTGGACAGGCAGATCGTACTTGCGATAACCGCAAGCCCGCCTCGCTGAGGGGCGGGCTTCCGATGACCGCAATGCTGAACGTGCAGTGTGCGCTTGCGCACATGGGCCCGTCCGGCATTTATCGTACGAACATGAAAGACATCCGCCAACAATCGTACGATTCTCGGCGGGTTTTCGAACATGTTCCTAAGATAAAAGTCGTGCGACCATACAGTAAAAACTGTTGCACGCCTTCCACCCACCTTGCGCTAATCATACGATCGCGGGATTTCCCGCGATTATTGTACGACTATCGCAAGGTGTGTGTTCACCTTAAGGCTAAAGCAGAAATCAAAATCTCTTTCTTTACTCCTGAACCTTGGAGAAGAAATGTACTCTTGCAGTGGTTACCCCTCCCCATTGAAAGGTTAACTACTCATTTTATTATCTCAGGGTTTCCTTTATTATTTCCTGACATCTTTTTGTCCAGCTTGTGATATTTCCACCTAGCTAAAGTTCTGATTCCTACAACCCACACCCAACATGTGTTTCCATTAACTTCAGAAAGATTTCAAGAAATAAGGAAAAATAGAAGGATGGCTAATAAAGAAGAACTGGAGAGGTAATATAGATTAGTTAGGTACATGGCGGCGATTCAAATTTCCCTCTAAACTGTTGTGAGTGCAAACAGAAAACAATGAAAACTGATCTAAAATGGTGGTTTTAATATTGTGTTAAATTTTAATAACTCGGATGGGGTTGACAAAAAGTAATGTTTATCACATCGATTATGCTATTTGATGGAATTGAAGGCCCACATAGGGAGTGTGGAATTTTAAGAAGAACTCTGGGCAGAAATTTTATTAACCCTTGCAGTGTGTGTGTTCTGCTTTTTTTTTCCTAGGGTAAAAAAAAAAAAAAAAAGTTGTACTCACCTGATCATCCAAGCTGGCAGCACTCCCTCCAGCCTGTCTCCTCTGCTGCAGCGGTGGTATGTCCCTCAGCATCCTCATGTCCTATACACTGTATTGGACGTGATGACTCGAGGATCCTTAGAACACTGAGGTGTAGGGGAAGAGATGCTTGAAGGGCCGGTCTAAGAACGTGGCGGCTCTGAAGATTTTTTTTTTTACCTTAGCCAAAAACAAGAAGTAAACCCTTGCAGTGTGGCTACCCCACTGCAAGGGTTAATAACATTTCTGCCCAGAGTTCTTTAAAAAAAAAAATCTCCTGAATTATAAGGTTTTTATTAGGACTGTGGAAATTAAAGATTCATTTCTTGATTAATCGTTAAACTTTTTGATCGATTAAAATTATTTTGATCACTAATGAAAACACTCACCTCTCCGCCGGCTTCCGGAAGTCCTGTCGGCGATCGGACTCCTCCCCCTTCCCCAAGTGGTCCCTACCTACACTGGAAAGCTATCCTCTCACTTCTGAGAAAAAATAGGAAAAATTGATGTAAAATGAAGGTTTTAATATAATGTTCTTAGGTAATTTTCTCTTCTGGTTGAATGTTATTCAAATATTATTAGCATTAGTGAATTGGGAAAATATTTCATTATAGCCACTAGATGCAGCTAAGGGTCATAGGAAATAAATACACCTTTGTAACAAGAGGTACAATGTAACAATTCTAGAGAATGCTGGAGGAAATTAGCAGATTAATGTAACCATTAATACTATGTGGATTGAATTCCCTTGTTAGCAATGGTTACATGTATCTGGTAATTTCCTCTAGCTTTCTCTAGAATTGTTACATTCAATTTCTTGTTAACCATCTGCTGTCTGGCCATTGTAATTAAACCGCCGGACTGTGGCTTCTTGGATGCGGGTGGGCGTTAAATCGGCTTGGAATGTAAACAGCCAGCGATTTCTGTTTACATACAAGCGTTCGGGCATCTTAGAGACGCCCGATCACTTGTATTATGCAAACTATGTGACTCCTACAAAAATACACAATTCAATTGTTAAAACACACCAAAATCAGTATCCGTGCACAAAAAAATAATTTTTTGACTAAATCTAAAAGATAAAACTGTATTGAGTTAATAAATAACAAATATTAGCAAATTTGTAATTGCGCCTTTTTGCGAAAAGGTAAAAAAATGAAGGTATGCAAAACTGTAAATAATCGACTTATGTAAAAAATTGTTTTGGTGTTTGTGTTGTGATAAAATGATACAGGTGTATATTTAATTGCAAAGAACAGTTATACTATAAGCTGATGGTCGCTAAAGCGACCATCAGCTTATAGTAGAACTGTAAATGCCAGGTCCGTATGGCATACTGACCTGGCCAGCTGGAAGCACTTTTGTAGGTCCGTATGCCATACGTCCTTGGCAGCGAAAGGGTTAAAGTGCATTTCCACTTTTGCAGTCAAATTGGAGAAAACATCTCTATATGTTTGTCATGGGTTTCCATTCACACAGAATAATTTTTTTTTTTAATTCTTACCTTTTAGATGTTTTGCTGCAGTAAGCAACATGGCTAAATCCACGTTTTTCTGAGAACCTTCACAGTGATCTGTTCTTATAGAAAGACTTAGTAATGAAATTTGTGTATTGTGTTTCTCTCATTAGCATCATTAATTAACACACAATGTAGAAAACAGGATTGTACTCCTTTTACCCCTTGCTAGAACAGGCAGTATTCAAATATACTTTACAAATTATAATAAAATGATTAGTTCCTGGATACTGTTTTATCGATATGTGCATATGCTGGATGTGGGGTTTATTTTATTTTTTTCGTGTTGTTATTGGTTTTGGTTGTTTCATATTAATTTGTGTTATATATTTTTCCTTTATGTTGTCTGTTTAAAGAAAAACTTTAAACATGAAAAACTTAATAAAAATTATCTGATTTTTAAAAAAAATTATCTGGATCTGATTTAAAAAAAATAAATGGCAAGTTTAACATGCATTCACTAAACTGCTCACTGCATACAGGAACTTCACAAGAACTATATATAGGAAATTGTTGCTACTTTAAAGTGTATTTCCACTTTTGCAGTAAAATGCATATGTCTGTTAAGTGTTCCTTTTCACACAGCATACTGAAAATTAACTTTAAAAAAAAAATCTCACATTTTAGATGTTTAACTAAAGCAGGCAAGATGGCTGATTTCGGGTTTTTCTTAGCCCTTTCACAGTGGTCTGTCCTTATAGAAAGACCTGGAACTGGAATTTGAGGATTGTGTTTATCTGCTTAGCTTCATTAACATACAATTGACAAGCCACGTCAGACCCCTCACAGCCCCCAACATTTCCAAAGAAATGAAAGAAGACATTTTAACGCTTAAAACCCTAACCAAGCGTTAAAGCAATATAAACTGCAAGAAGCATTTATTTTTTATTTTTAGCTTATGCAATGTAAATGGGAACATGTAGCAAATATAAAATAAGTGTTATCCCAATTTGGCTGCAAAAGTGGAAATACACATAAAGTCACACAGTGTGTACTGCCAGGGATTGCTTAACAAAGTGGTTCTAAACAACACAGTCAGGGCATGCTGATGCTTGTAATTTGACAGTAGCTTAGAAGCAAAAATGGAAATCTACTCAAAACTGACACCTATAGGTTCATAAGTACCAACCAATATTCCTATAACAACAAAGGCTGCAAAATCTCCAGTGCAGTGCTGGCACAACAAGTTCACCTCCTACTCAGACAAACAGCATTTACTGTTCTGTGCTTGACAAAGTAATAATGTCACCTATACAAATGTAATATACTGTAGGTAAACCTTGCTGCTGTATGTGTGCACCATGTATACTGACACACTTCAAATTGACTGATATTTTACAATGAAAACATTATATTGCATATACTTTTACTTTACAAGGCATTGGGTTTTACCATAGTTTTAGAAATATAGCTGACTTGTATTGCTATCCACTGGCATGCGCAAACAATGGATCAAATATGTTTCCAGAATTCTTCCATAACACGCCACCTGTGGATAATGGTTTTTTTACACCAATTCAAATTTAGTTCACCCAGATAAATGTACCTTTTTAACAGTGAAGCTGTAATAGTGAGATAGTCACCCAGCTAGAAAATGCAGCAAAGTGCAATCAATTAGACTAATTTACCTTCAATGCTTTGATTTTATTGATTCAAGGGGATAAATAATGTAGGCCCCATTCACATCTTCACAGGGTGGTAACAGGAAGTAAGACATGTATTTTACCACATGTTAATGTGCAAACCCTGACAGGGCCATCCCTACCCTGTATTTAGAGGTTTGAGTATAGAGTGTACAAGAACCATGTTCTTACAGTATATACACACAATAATTACAGATATACGTCACTTCTGGCTAACAATCTATACTCCCTACCTAATCGGACTCAGCCTGTCATGGCAAATGCTAAATACGGTGTGAGAGAACAAATGCCCTGACCGAGTGAACCCTGCTGTATGGGGGGAATTCATCACGGAATCTAAAGCAGTTGCCTATAGTAACTAATAAACTTCTCTTTTCAATTTGTTCAGTTAAAATGTACAAATGAAAAGTAGAAGCTGATTGGTTACTATGGACAACTGTTCCAGTTAAGATAAATTCCCTTCAATGTATCTCCAACTCAGGGATGAGCAATTCCAGCCCTCCAGCTGTTGTGGAACTACAAGTCCCATGAGGCATTGCAGGACTCTGCCAGCCACAGGTATGACTCCAAAAGAAGCACAATGAGTAGGGTTGCCACCTTTTCTTCAAGCGAAACCCAAACACTCTAGCGACGCACTGACTTTTTTTTGGAAGAATAAGTTGTAGCTGATTCATATGTAATTAGCTCCACCCATTCATATGTAAATATCACAGTTGAGACTATTTTCAGTGGGGGGCCAGTAGCACCTACCTTAATTTTGGTTGCCCCTGTCTGCATAACATCTTGTGTCTGGGTTTCTGCTGCCATAAAACCTGGACACAGCATTCAAAACCCGGACTGCCATGGTGAATCCTGGACAGGTTGCAACACTAATGATGAGATTTCCAGTTAAAGCACGGCTGGCGGGCCAGAGACCCCTGCTCTAACTCCTCATTGAACCCTAATGGAACTAAACTGTGTACATTGTAGATCCAATGGGTTTAATAGGATTTACTACAGGGATTTCCTCTGTGCATTGAGGATTAACAATGTTTATGGCTACCAGTTTTTATCATTATAAACAAAGATTTTATGAAGGTATCAGAAGATGCCTGTGCGCTTTGCGTTTGCTCAATAGTGTTTTATAAAGATTCCACAAAGATTCCCAGTCTGGAAGAAGCAGCAAAATTGTGGATACTGGGTATTACAATCAGAACAACATAAGAGAACTTTTACCCCGAAGAAGACATATTTTAAAGCTTCCCTACAGAAAGATTGCATCCTTTTTACCACTGAGCTCTGACCAGTGTGCGTCAAAAGGGGGGTGCGGCCCGCACCCGGTTGTCACCATTGCAGGGGTGACACTAAAATGACTGACAGTCATTTTGGTGTCACCCCCCTCTAAAAAGTCAGGCACTCGGTCATGGACCGATAGCCCAACAGTGTCAGGTGAGATGAGGGGACCCGGCAGGATACCTCATCCCGCCAGGTGAATGTCCCCTCCTCTCTCTGCCGGCATCCATCACCAAGATAGCGGCCAACAGGCATCATCAGATGGACGCGCATGCGCGATGACGTCTTCGCGCACACGTGAGATGACGTCACGCGAGATGACTACACAGCGGGGTGTCACCTGGTCTAGAGACCGGGTGACACCCGACCTCGGGACGCCCCTGGCTCTGACTTTATATAATTACTCTATCGCTTTGGTACTTAAAGTAGAATAAGACCCCATTCACACTGAGCTACATTTTAAAAAAAAAGCTTTTTCAGCGCTGATTTGAGCTGAGCGACATTGAGCTACAGTGCACATTTTGTCGCACTAAGTACCGATTCTTCTGGCAGTCTATCAAAGCCTATTGGAGTCAAATTACACAAAAGCCGCTGGAAAAATAGGTCATGTTTGTACGACAAGCTTGAGCTACAAGCTACAGGCGACATTGAGCTGTGAGATGTGAACAGCTCCACTGAAATGCATTGGACGAGCTACATTGAGCGATTTTTGAGCCGAAATCACGCTACACAGCGCTCAGTGTGAATGGGGTCTCAAAGTCTCGATTTTTTTTAGATATATCTACTGCTAGCAAGCAGTAGATATATGGCACAACATTTAAAAATAAAAAAAGTTGTCAAATATGTAATTGCTTACCTGTACTGCGCCGTTTGCTCCGGGCTGTAGAACCCAGCTTCCCGAATGGCTGTGCGGGAGGAAGTGTGTGCGGGCGGATCAGAACCAGAGGGGAGAAGAGTAGAGACACAGTGTAAGTGAATGAACGCAGCCAGGAGCACGCATGCAGTACAGACTCTGTGGGACACAGAAAGACATAGGAGTCTGCGCTGGATGAGAGAGCAGCACCAGCGCTGGAGGGACTGTTGGGAAAATTGGAGCTACAAAATGCTGAACACAAGGAATTTGTTTAATTAGCCCTTGTTCACTCCTGATCACTATGTCGCTTGCAGCAAAACGCCTATCACTGGAAAAAGTACATGAGCTGTTTTTCTGCAGATTTCTGAGATTTTGGCTGCATAGACTGCAATGGAAACGCCTGTAAACACACAACAGAAGTGTTTTGCAAGCATTTTGTTGTGCTTTTGTCGCACAAGAACCGGCCTTCTCATGCAAAAAACACTGAGGAACAAAATGTAAGGTGGCACAAGCTGAAAAACGCTTTACAAACGTACATTGACTCATGTAAAAATGCTCAAAAACTCTTTTAAGAAGCCTAAATGAAAATGCCTGTAACACTGTCACTTAGCCCTGGTTCACACCTAGGCGTATTGCATATGCGCGTCTGTCGCGCGGTTTTTTTACCGCGATTCGCAACAAAAACGGCTCAAAGTAATACATGTACCTTTTGAGGCGTGGGCCGTTTTGTAGCGCGTTAGGGACGGGCTGAAATACGCCAAGGTGTGAACCAGACCCATTGAATACAATGGGATTTAGATGTTTGAGCGTTTTGTAGAGCGTTCGTCGAGCGTAGAACGCGCTACAAAACGTTCAGGTGTGAACGAGGGCTTAGGTGTAAACGGAGCCTTAGACTTCATTCACGCTTGCCACTCCCGTGGCAAGCGTTTACACGCACATGTGTTTAGATGCATCTGTCCTTTGTCCATAGAAGTAGCCAATGAGATTTCAGCAAATAAATGTGTCTTGCATTTGCATACATTTAGGTGCGTTTAGAAGTTAAAATTGATTCCTGGACGCACTTGCCTTCCATTTTTCCTAAACACAGCTAAACTGATTGCAGATAAAAGCATCTAAACACAAAGTGTGAATAATCCATTGGAAATTATTAAATGCATATTCAGTATAGGCGTTTAGAAAACCATTTTAAACGCATATAAACGCATCTAATCGCACCTAGTGTGAATGTAGCCTTAAGGTGCCCATTCACGAAACGTTTTGTCCGATGATCGAATAGTCGTACGATTTTCGTACGGCAGCCCCATCCTGCCCCGATGATCGCAAGATTAATTTAGCCGTAATTAACGAAAAGCACCTGGACGAAATGCGGTAATTGATTTGTCGTATTTTCGTTCGCGCATGTGCAGTGTAGATCGTACGACTTTTGACGGACGGAAACGCCAGCAACCTTACGACAATCGTACGATCGAGCAAAGTTTTAAAACATGCTTGACCGTCAATGCTTGACGATTGTACAGTAATGTCGTTTTGGGCACTCTATTCACACGTACGATTGTCGTTCGAAAAGTTGATCGCATACGATTATCGTACGATAATCGTAAGGTGTATGGGCACCTTTAAGCTGGCCATACACCTTACAACCATCGCAAGACTTTTGTCTTGCGATGTTTGTAAGGTAATTAAAAAAAACTTATGTTCTGCCCATCTTGGACAGGCAGATCGTACTTGTGATCATCACACGCCCGCCCTGCTGAGGGGCGGGCTTCCGATGACTGCAATGCTGATTGGGCAGTGTGCGCTTGCGCACACCGGCCCCTGCTGCATTTGTCTTACAAGCAGACACAAACCCGCCGAAAATCTACGATTCTGGGCGGGTTTTCAAACATGCTGGTAAGACAAAAGACGTGCGACCGTACATTAGAAACGGTCACACGCCTTCCATACACCTGCCGATACGATAATCGGCAGATGTATGGGCCCCTTTAGAACAGCCGAGGGAGGAAAATACCGGTATGACTCAAGCTGCAACCTTAGTAGTAGTAGTACATCTGTCTCACAATCTGTCTTAGGCTGGGCACACACCTTACAACCATCGCAAGACTTCTGTCTTGCGATGGTTGTAAGCTACTTAAAAAAACGTACGATCTGCCTATGTTGCATAGGCAGATCGTACTTGCGATGATCGCAAGCCACGCCCCCTGAGGGGCGGGCTTCCGATGACCGCAATGCCGAACGGGCAGTGTGCGCTTGCGCACACCGGCCCGTGCGGCTGTTATCGTACGGACATGCCACAAACCCGCCGAACATCGTACGATGCTCGGCGGGTTTTCAAACATGTCCGTAAGTTTAAAGTCGTGCGACCTTACAGTAGTAGAGGTTGCACGGCTTCCACACACCTTATGATCATCGTACGATCGCGGGATTTCCCGCGATTATCGTACGATAATCGTAAGGTGTGTGGGGACCCTTAAGCTCACTACACATGTGACAATCTGACTGCAGATCTCCCAACAAGTATGTAGTGCAAGAGCCTGTCTGACTGAATACAAATTGGTTGGGTAGTTCAGGTAGATCCTTATATTACATAGGTTTGGTATCTAAAGTTGATTGTATGGTCATACTGTGACTTGTATGACAAACCTCAATGCTCCTGTTTAGCATTGCTGTGCAACAGATTTGATAAATATGCCCCTATGGCTACTCTGTGCTCCCCCTTTTTATAGTGAGGGGGCCATGCAGTGCATTTGGGTTTCACATAAAATTCTGTTGGGCGAATTTGCACATTAATTTGCCGGGGCGCAAATCTTAAACATACAGGATTTGCCTTGAACTTATGATAGCAGCAAACCTGAATCCCATTCCAATCTCAGACCTTAGCTTTACTTGTTTTTGAAAAATGATTACATGTAAGGCTTATTCACATACTCGCTTTAGCGTTCAGGCTCGAGGTCGGCAGTGAAGTGGAAAGGGGGGTGCCTTGCGTTGTTACAATGCACTGTTAACATTTTTGACTAAACTTTATTGAAATATTAAAGTGACATTTTATTTATACGCGTTCAGCGCAGATCAGTTGCGGCATGGTGACCGCTGCCAACATGAGGGGAGGTGCAGGAAAATGCAGCATATGGTGTGAACAGGCCACATAGTAAATAATGCACCCTCTGCAGCGACTGGTGTTGATCAACGTTAGTCCGCCACACCTAGGTGTTTGGACGCTCAAAGCTAAGCGCAACAAAACTCTCAACACAAGAAAGCAGTAAAACGCTGAGCACTGGAAAAAGTACATGAGCTTTTTTTGGGGGGGGGCAGATTACAGTGTTTTGCACATTTGTGTGCGCATTTGTCCATTGACCGCAATGTCTGTCTGCTGCTATAACTCACATCATCTTGTAAAAAAACACTAGACGAAAATGAGCGCTAAATGAGCGGAAACGCTAACGCCTAGGTGTGAACAGAGCCTTACTGTTATCTTCAGACTGAAGTCACTAAACAGGTTTAAGCAAATGCAAAAATGTAGAAAATACTATGCAGCCTGATAAAGATCACGTGATTACATTAAAGGGAGTTCATTTACATGACCACTCAATCACCTTTTACCTAACCCGATATTTGGGACTTGAGTAAACATGACTGGCGATAAAATCAAAAAGATTCAATTGTGAATGAAGCTGATAGGCAAATTCACAGCTGCCACGTAGCCAGGCCCAGCACAGCAGGATGTATAGGAACAATAGGCTACCTAACAATTGTCTGGACCCCCTGATTAACATAAGTGCCGTCCTGAAGCTGGCAAGCTTTGAGGGTCGTGCTACAATGAACAATAATGAGCAATCTATTCTAAAGCACAAGTCTGATGAAACAATGGTCTCTATTATTGGAAACAAGTGTGAGGTCCTAGCCCTAGACAGACACATTGACGATCATTTAACAAGATCTGAACCGTCACACGTGACAGCTAAGCCTGCAGGACCCGCCCCCATCCCTTGCCTGCTCGAAGACTACAACACCGCCTCCTATCAGGCACGTGACTTCCTCTTCTCCCTCCAGGTTGCCTGGCAACGCATTTAAAGTGAGAAGCTCCGTGGAGTAATTGTCGAGTCCTGAAGGCAGAACTCAACCTAGGGAGGGGGGGGGTGTGGACTCTATCGGAAGGTGACACACGTACACATCGCTGTGGGGACAGTTTCCAGCCGGAGAAGGCACCGGGAAGGAGAGCTGGCTGCATAGGACGCCAGCCAGGGTGAGTTCTCATATTGTCATAACAGGGAATGCGTGTGCTGCTAGCGAGTGTCCTCTCATCTATCTGGGTGCCTGTCACTAGGCGCCTTAGATGTACTATAGAGTAATAGACCTACTTTGTTATTGTGTGTGTGAGCTGTGTGTGGTCCCTGGAATCTAAGGCCAGTCCTTGTCTTTTGTGTACTTGTATCTGAAACTTGTTGGCCCTGACACTGGTAGATTTTCACATGATCGTTCATACATACGGAACGTTCTATAATGTTATCAGGGACTTGACCAATGTTTGATTTTTTTTTTTTTTAACGTTCGATTTTGGAATGCATGGAGGTTCCCGAACAAAAAACACATTCACTCAGAGAACTGAGAGGTGGTCAGCTGTAAATGGACTCCTATCTGCTTACATCTCCCAGTCCATTGACTATAATCAAAAACTGATAAGCCGATCTGATTGGATCAGAGGGGCCTTATTGCCAAATTAACTGAGGCATGCCAATGTTGGTACAGGTGGTCTGGGCATCTCAGCTTCAAAAACCTCTGGGGAGGAGATCAGTGTCACTTTTCCTTTTATGATTTGGGGTTCTGAGGTGGTCTGACACCTGGATAAGTAGCCACCGCTCCAAGCTCATCACAGGAGTGAGCTTGGAGCGGTAGCTACTTTACAACACACACATCCCAGCAATACATTGTACAGCAATGCAGAATAATATAAAGGTAGATATCAGGGCTGCGCGCGCTGTCTCCCCAGGGCTGCGTGGGCTCTCGGGGGAGGGAGGAGATGTGCGGCCACCTCTGTAAACAGCCGCCTTCAGGTCCCCACAAGTTTGCCGTGAGGTCCCCAGCAAGTGCGGGACCTTACGGCAACCGAATGTATTTGAACATTTAAATATTGGCACTTGGTAGTGAGGCATTTTCATGAAACCGCCCAGTATCAGCACGTCGGTTTCGGTGCATCTCTAGTGTGAATGAGGGCTTAATCTAGCCTAGGACTGCAGTCACAAGGAAATACATATTAGTGTTATCTGAGCCAGCATCTCAGTCCAGGAAGTAGATGTTGATAATGCACTAACAAATATAGCACCCGTCCTTCTTTACATGCCTTATTTTTCTGTTCCTCTGCATTCTTCCCATGATGGCCATTTTGCACTAAGGGCAGATGAATCCATCTCCCTTTACTTCCTGGAACTCTTGCACATGTGACTAGGACATGTGACCATGCACATCATCTCAGAGGAGGAAAATGCCCTTTACTGAGATCTCAGAAGATTTTGCAGTTTACAGATGGGATTTCCCAGCAATGCACTGGTGGGAGGACCAGTTAGTGGACAACAGTAATTGTAAGTAAAAGAGCATTACATTTCTTTAACTATTGAAGGGAATGTGATTTCATATCCGCATGCAGAGCTGCACGTTGATGTGATTTTAGTGAAAGTGGATAAAGGCCCACCTTAACTACTTTCTGTGGGCTGCCGTAAATATATGGCGGGCCACAGCAGGGGTTATACCAAGAACACAGCTGCTGCAGCTTTATTCTTGGTGTCGTTTTAAAACAGCCGGCAATGCCTGTTCAGATACAAGCGATCCGGTGTCTATACAGCCGCTGGATCGTTTGTACAGTTCAGTGGAATGTGCTGCCCCCACCCCCTCCGCTGCTGCCGGCTTCCCCGGGCTCTGCTGTCCCATGTGCAGGCCCGGGCACAGCGGGTCTCCCCGCAGTGATCAGGGAGAGATCAGCAGGCTTCTCCGATCACTGGACCCGGAAGTGAAGTGTATTCCATCGATTCCAGTGTCACTGTTTACATTCTCCGGCTCTTATAGCCAGGAGAAGAACTGGGGAATCGGGTCTGAAATTCCCCTGATGCCTCTATAAAGAGGACCCGTCACACTCTATCTGCTATTACATGGGGGGATTGTTTTCCCCCTATGTGATGGCAATAAAGTTAGTGTTTAAAAAAAGTAATATATTAAAAAAATGTTTAAAGTCCCCCTCCCCCCATGTGCATGCACATACATACACAAACACGCTTCGGTGTTGCATATCGCCGTGAACGTCAGAATGAGAGCAATAATTCTAGAGCCATTAATCACTGTTGGCACTCAACAGATGAGCGGTAAAAGTGTCCCCCTATGGGAAATTTGGGGTATTGCAGTGTTTTGCGGTTTCACGGGCGCATGCAATTTTAAGGCTTGACATGTTTGGTATCTATTTACCCGGCGTGACCCTGTCTTTTATATTTTACCAAAAAATTGGGCATTCTATCCTGTTTCTGTGCACTAAATTTCATTTTAGTGCATTTTATCCTAAAAATACCTGTTTGATAAACATTTGCGCAAAAAAGGTGCAACATAAAAAATTGCAACTAGCATTTTTTTTTATTCTACATGGCCTCTGTGTTTAGAAAATATATAATTGTTTGGGGGTTTTAAGCTGTTTTCTAGCAAAAAATTGTGTGTGCAAATAGTAAGAAATTGCTCCAGACGCAAGTGGTTAATAAATATTTGTTAGTCTTTCACTTTCATAGTATCTGATTTGAAATATAGTTTTACTGTAAAGTGACCTTGTCATTGGTTTAAATCCTACTGCCACTCCATTTTATAGAAATTGACTTCTGAAGTCCACTGGGAAGCTGACACTTGTGGGAATGTCGATCTGCGTCCCCCGCAGCTCTCACTGCTTCCTCCTGCTGACCGTCTTATCAATGCTGTTTTCTGTTGTGACGTGAAGGTCAGCAGGTGGAAATGGTAAAAGCTGTGAGGGAACCCCGGAGATCGACATTCCCAGAAGTGTCTGTTTCCTATTGGACTTCGGGGTGGGATTGCTATTGAACGGAGTGGTGTTTGGCAGTACAGGCCCTGTAGTGATGTAAAGGTAAGCAGGAGGAACCATTGAGAGCTGCAGGGAAACATGGAGACCCAAGAGTGCCCCCTTTGCAGTGACCTTAACGTGAATAATTTGGCACCAAGCTATCTATCTATCTATCTATCTATCTATCTATCTATCTATCTATCTATCTATCTATCTATCTATCTATCTATCTATCTATCTATCTATCTATCTATCTATCTATCTATCTATCTATCTATCTATCTATCATGTCCCCCCTTAATCGCCTCTTCTCCAGAGAGAACAGATTCAGTTCAGTTCAGTTAATCTTTCCTCATGGCTGAGCTCCTCCGTGCCTCTTAGTAGGGTCCTGTTGGACTTCAGGGGAGGATTGCCACTGACTGGAGCGATGTTTGGCAGTGCAGGGGTATCGGAAAAGTTAAGTATTTTCAGTCTTCTTTTATAGGGTATACGTTTGGGAAGATATAAAATGAAGGACAGGGTCACTCTTAAGTGTTGCATTGTGCACTGGTAATTGATGTTTAGGCCCTAGCCATCTGATACAATTCCACCTGGGGTTGCCTCCCACAAAGCACACCCGTCTATCTAGGTCACCCTTTGTACACCTTATTGGTTGTCATCTTCCAAAAGCCCAAAGCTACAGTCTTGGGGATGCCTAAATCTGTCCTTGTCACACTGTAAACTATTCGAGTGTGACGAGGCTTTTCATAACCTGTCCGCTCTGTCAGTACAATGACTGGAAATATCTGTTGGCATGACCTAGCTAAACACCGGCTAGACCTGTTTTAGAACATTCTTAACAAAAATGCACAAAGCACTTCAGCTGTAGGGTTGTATGTTAATTGTTGTGAACCCAGCAACTAGCTTTACAGCGTAAGCAAGTACCACTAATGACTCCTTTTTAGGGCTTCTTCACACCAGATCTGCATGAGTATCTGCCCACGTAGTGCAGGGGGTTGTGCTGCGTTTTTGATGCGTTCCGGGCCGTTTTTGGTTAAAAAAAATCTACGTTTTAAAATGAGGTTCCAGTGCGTTTGCATGCGTTCCAGAGCCGGTAAAATAGGGCTTACTGCAGTATTTTTACATGCTCTGGAACTGAACGCTGTGGTGTGAAGTAGAGCCCAAAATATAATTGGAATACATTGGCCGCAGTTTTGATCCGGTCTGTAACAGCTCTGCTCTGCACCTGGAACGCGCTTGGTGTGAACAAGCCCTACACGGTGCCCGGCTTCCTGATTGGCCAGCTTCCCTACCAATTAGGAAGCCAGGCAGCGTGTAATGAGGCACTGCCTGGCTTCCTGATACAGGATGTATCGGGCTAGGCATCGGAGCATTTGGGCGAGTACGAGTACTTGGCATCGGCACTGCTACTAGTATCGGTGCGTTGCAATAAAATGTATGCCTGGATCATTTTATCACAAGGCACACCAATGCAGCTCGTGCACTGCAGATCAGCCGTGAACACAACGCATAGGTGAAGCTTACCAGAATTAGCATGAGTTGCTTATTTGCAGTTTTGCATACCTTCCGTTTTGCATAAAGGCACCCTTTTTAAAATGTCCAAATATTTATGAGCTCGGTGCAGTTTTATCTTTAATCTAGCTTTTAGTAGGAATTTTGGAGTTGAGTTGTGTTTGTGCTAATAATGAATTTGAAGTATTTTTATCGAAAAAAATAATATTTTGATCATTTAAATAAAAGTAATAAAATTTTATTAATAAACATTAGCACAACTGTCGCAGGACCTAAAATATTGGCAGCTCCATCTTTTTTTATTCTCCCGGGTCTGTGCTTCCAGAGAATGTATGGTTTGGGTGGGCGGTGGTCTTTTACAAAATTTCAAAGCTGTAAGTAAAAAGTAGTGAAATATGGCAAAAGTGTGAAAAAATGGCAAAAAATGATCTGGCCACGTGAGGTTGGAAGTTACATAGTTAGGTTGAAAAAATACACCAGTCCATCAAGTTCAACCTAATAAAGAGAAGAAAAACCTAAAGCAGAACGCTATGCCCACTGTTGATCCAGAGGAAGGCAAAAAAAACATATAAAACAAGGTTCAATTTTTGCTCCAACAGGGGAAAAAATTCCTTCCTGATCCCATAAGGCAATTGGATATTCCCTGGATCAACAATCTATGGTGCTTAACCCCTTCATGACGGAGGCCCTTTTTTCCATTTTTGCACCCATGTTATATTCCACATTTTAGGCCTGAAAATAAACTCAGCTGCTATGTGCTCTGCTCTGGTAAACGAGACCAGTCTTTGTGCAGGTGGTCATAACTTATCTCTGTAAAGGTGGCCATACACTTTACAACCATCGCAAGACCTTAGTCTTGCGATGGTTGTAAAGTACTTAAAAAAAACGTACGATCTGCCCATCTTGGACAGGCAGATCGTACTCTCGATCATCGCAAGGGGGGCAGGCTTACGATGACTGTAATGAGGGGCGGGCTTACGATGACTGCAAACGGGCAGCGTGCGCACACCGGCCTGTTCGGCAGTTGTCAAACCAGCAGGCCACTAACTCGCCGAGAATCGTACGATTCCCGGCGGGTTTTCTAGCATGCTGGTTCGGCGGAAGACGTGCGACCGTACAGTAGAAACGGTCGCACGCCTTCCATACACTGTACGATCGCGGGATTTCCCGCGATTCTCGTATGAGAATCGTGCAGTGTATGGGCACCTTAATGCTGGGCACACACCTTACAATCATTGCAGGACTTTTGTCTTGCGATGGTTGTAAGGTAATTTTAAAAAACGTACGATCTGCCCATCTTGGACAGTCAGATCGTACTTGCGATCATCGCAAGCCCGCCTCGCCGAGGGGAGGGCTTCCGATGACTGCAATGCTGAGCGGGCAGTGTGCGCTTGCGGCATTTGTCTTACGAGCACGCCACAAACCCACCGAAAATGTTACAATTTTCGGCTGATTTTCAAATGTGCTCGTAAGACAAAAGACGTGGGAGCATACAGTAGAAACGTTTGCACGCCTTCCATACACCTGCCGATTATCGTACGATCGCGGGATTTCCCGCAATTATCGTGCAATAATCGGCAGGTGTATGGCCAACTTTTAAAGTATGTTAAATATACCACTGGAAGCGTTTTGTTCCATCCGTTTGATAAGTTGGGGGGGGAAAAAAAAACCCTGTTGAGTAGGTCAGAAATCTTGTGAGCTGATAACTTCCTGTGTTGTCACCCTAGGACAGGAAGTGTTTCTAGTTGGATCATTAGATGTAAATGACGGTGGGGGGGGTTTAGGGTACATATGCTTTCAGTAACGCTTATTTTGGGTATTATGGTTGGCCCCACTGCCACTTGGGGAAGCTCGGGAAGTGGGAATGACTGTTTTGCAGGAAACGTTGATATGTACGTCTACCTTTTGGCAATGGATTTCACCACAGGTAACTTTTCATCAAATGTTCTGTTTCTGTGAGACAGATTGTCACATGATCCATTTTGAATCTGGGTTTGTGTATATGTATCTGAAGCAACCCCTCTCTACCTGGCGTGCACATCCACTATTCATGTGGTCATGGGAATGCTGCTAGATTATCAGATCTGAAAAGCATATAGGACAAAGCTTTCCGGTTCATTGGATTACTTGCAGTGCCAAGTCTGAGGTTTGCTCATGCTGTCACTCACACTCCATACACAGAGAAACGTTTGCACATTTGTGGGAAGGTTTATTGTGGCATAATCGGACTCGGTTTATGTCTACCTTTAGAAACCACCACTGCTTTCCCATGTAGATGAGTTGGCCTTTTCATTGAGCTTTGCTTTGCATAGTATTTGAATGCTTGTATTCCTGGCCTACTGACTGCTGTGCTTTATTTCTCTTTAAAATTGAGAATTCTACAGCATATGAAACGGTTATAAACTGCAAACTTAAAGAAGAACTCCAGGTTTTACAATAATTAACTCTTGCAGTGGGGCTATCCGCTTAAATAAAGGCACTTAAAAAAAACAAAAGAAATACTCACCTGATCCTCGATCCTGCCTGGCTGCTAGACCAGTCCCTGCAGCCTCTTTTCTCCTGGGCGCCGGCAGTCTAAGGACCCATCACGTCTAATGCAGGGCTTGCAATAGACATGAGGATTCCAAGAGACATTCCAAAACAGGAGAGCAGGGGGAGACTCCTGACTGCCACAGGGCTGGGGGTCAGGTGACTATCTTCTTTATTCTGGTCCCTAGACCAAAAGGAGCACTTAACCCTTGCAGTGCAGGGGTTAGTTTTACAAAAACCTGGAGTTCTCCTTTAAATAACAATATTGCAGTGATAAAACCTATATATCAGCTCATTCTTTTTCCCTGCAGAGAGCGCTGACTCCCCTCTCTGTTCCTAGAGTGCTCATTGGATGGACAGACAGGGGAGGGGGCGGCCACAGCTGGCTCTAGAGAGGCTGAGCTAGCTGTCAATCCGGCAGTCGGGTGGATCCCCACAGTATTGTCGGGATTTTTCCCAGCTGCAGTTCCGTGAATATACTCCTGTGACCAAAAAGAGAACTAAAGCAAAACAAATAAAAATAAAGGTTTGACTTTAGTTCTCTTTTCAAAAAAAATAGGCTTTTACGTCAAATCGGATGAATGAAATCTAGGACAATATAGTCATCATGTATTATAAAATAGAATTAAAATGGCATTAAACTTTAATTTTAAAAATACATTCAATTACCTTGCCTATTAATAAACATGTATCTTATTTGTGTATCACTCAGCTGTAGATCCTCAAATCATCTCTGAATTGGTGCTGGCATTGTCCTTCCTTCTGGAGGGTGACTACATGTGTTCCCCATGGTCCCTGTGTGAAGTAGTCACCGCTCCAAGCTCGCACCTGTGATAGACTACAATCTCATGTTTAATTTACTCATTTGTACTAAGATTGTAGTCCATGACGGGAGTGATCTTGGAGCAGTGACTACTTTACAACACACACAGGGACCATGGGGAACAGAAGTAGCCACCCTCCAGAAGGAAGGACAGTGTCAGCAGCAATTCAGAAATGTCAATCACGCAGCTGGGTAGATCTCGACATTAATGTCGGGATCCATCCTGGCTGCGGCGGTCTCAGTATACCGCTAGCTGTAGCTCGAGATATACTAAGCTTTGGGTCACGGGAGGACGCTAGTTTATGTCCTCTCGTGACCCTTAGGAGATCTATGGGGAAAACCACTGACCCCCATAGTTCTCCCTTTCATTACACTAACTTAATCTGAACAGGGAGGGAATGCCTAGTCCACGTTGTAGGCTGGAGACAGGAAAGTGACAGAGGAATTTGCAAAGCCGTAGCTGTCAACTGGCTATATATTGTAGCAGGGTGTGAATGATGAAAGTCTGCTGTAAGTGAAACCGTACATATGTGAAGAGCAAAGTTCTCTCCTGGTTAATGATATACAGTGCAAGACTCATTGCAGATCCTTAGCTGGTGCTGCTCTTTAGATACTGAGTGAGCCCACTGTAACAACTTCTGCATCAGAACCTAATTAGGAAATGGCTTGCATTCTGTTATATCAGTAGACATTATTATTGTGCTGTACATAGCCTGTGGGAGGGACGCAGCATGCTCCACCCACTACAGGCTGCCTGCATAAAACTACAGGAGGGGGCAGATATAAGACCAGTCACCCTGCACAAGGAGTGAGAGCAGCAGTGACTGGTCTTTTTAGTATAGGAAGCTCCTGCACGGTGGTAACATTTCACACTGGAAGAAATGCACAATGCCCTCAGATTCAAATAAGACGACTCCTTTAGACACTACTTGTTTTATACCGGAATTCAGCTTTTTGAAAAGTAGAGTCTTCCTTTTTAATTTAGCTTCAGCACATCAGTGACTGGCCACACCTAGTATTCTTTAGCAGACATTCCTTAAACAATACCTTATTACAATAGCAGGATTCCTTTTTTATTTTATTTTTGTATGGATGTGTACTGCCTTGTAAAAGAATGGCAGCTTGTTTGTGATATTGGAACTGGCACAAAGCACACATAGTTCATTCTTCTTCTTTTTTTTTTTTTTAAGCATATATATTTTTATTGAAAATTTCAATATCGCAATGCAAAATGTACAATGAAACATCCACGAAGTGGCCAGCAGGAATGTAAACACATCAATAAAGACATCCTGAATGGGAATGTGTTCCGTAGTCCTATAGAGGAACTACCCATGTTTGCAAACGATGTGTAAGGGTAAGGCATTATCAGGATGCATTCGGAAAATAAAATAAGCATCAACACATACTATAAATTATAAGGTACAAGGACAAAAAAACGACTAGAACCTCAATGGGCTGAGGACGTTGGATCTAGAGGAAGGTTAAGGTTCTAACCAAAGAAAAAAAGAGAAATTATGGTCGATAAGTGTAACATTTGGCAGTCGCTCAAGATCTGGAAATGGTGCATTCCATGTGGGACAGAAAGGACATGTGAAAGGGTGTCACAGGTGTATCGGGTCAGCAGCGGGCAGCATGGTCAGGTGGTTATCCTGGGACAGTCACCTCTCTGTGTGACAGGTCTGGCAGATGAGCTGTGTCACAGGATGTCTAAGGAGCCGTCAAGTTTAGCCCTGAGGTACCAGTGCGTGTTTTGGAAAGCGGCCGTAACATAAGTTGCGCTAATGTCCGTTCCGATGTAAGAAAGGTCTTCCAGTTGTAAAAGAATTTGCTTGTCCGGCTGGTGTTGAATTTTATGTCTAGTTTCTCCAGAAGCATAAGCCTAAAAAGAACTATGGAGTAACCTTTTTATCTCATAGTTCTCATTAGGGTCACGGGAGGACATGTACTAACCTCCTGTGACCCAAAGCTCAGTGTATATAGCTCGCTATATACTGAGAGTGCAGCAACCAGGACAGATCCCGACAATCCACCCAGCTGTGTGAGTGACAGCTGGCTCTGCCTATCTAGAGGCAGACCTAGCTGTGCCCATCCCCTCCCCGTTTGTTCCTCCACTCAGCACTGGAGGATCGGAGCGGGTAGGGGGGGGGGGATCCCTGTGGGGAGCGGTGACTGACAGTCACCACTCTCTGCAGGGAGATGATCGGGAAGTGAGCGAGCGACAGTATCTGTTCGCTCACTCCCTGATTGATAGAGCTGACCTATGACAGCTTCTTTGTCCACAATCCTAACTATGTCTAACTATGAGTGGAAATCACTCGCCTCATAGTTCTCTTAATTCAATCATTCATTCCTGATCTTTAAAATGCTACAAAAGTCAAAAGAGAAATGTTATCAAAGCTGAACTCAAGGCAAACGGCTATGCATACAGAGGTGTGTGTGTGTGTCAAAAGGTTTGTATTTTTATGCAGCCACTTTTGAGAGTTACACAGTTCTGCCAGACAGCGCAGTCCTGTCTGGCAGGGCAGGAGACATCATTGTGTTCTGCTGTGTTTTTTAAGTATACAGGTCTTGTCTGTAACTGGACACTGAAAGGAGAAGCGGTACATGGATAAACTTATTTCCCCGTCACACTGCTCTCTCCTTCTCTCAGTATGTATCTTGTTAGTACATAAGCCCCGCAGTACAACTGGTTTGCTCATTTATCTGTGACAAATAAATGAAGGCAACTGGACTTGCTGTATTTTTCATTGAAGATGTTTCGCTGGTCATCCGAGTAGCTTTCTCAATTCGGAGATTTCTCACCATATTTATTCCCAGAGAATTTTTGTACAGGTTGTTCTGAATTCAGAAGCCAGTCTGATAACCAGCGAAACAGCTTCAATAAAAATATAGCAAGTCCATTTGCCTTTTATGTACCATGACCTGGATGATTGAGAACCTTCACAGACTGATTGGCGTCATCTTCCTGCCTGATCTCTATTGTAGGACTTGTAGGCTGATAGCAAGTCAAATCCCGGGACTTGTACTGCTTGCACTTCATTACCTTGTATTGTGTCATATCTTCTGGAGTTCAGCTTTAAAGGAATTCTATGGTATTGTATGTTCCTTTTGATGTTGGAAGAAATGATCAGGCACATAAATAAACAATATCAGTATCAGACCAGATAATGCGGTCTAAGTTTGTTTTTTGGTAGAATATCATGTGATTATTTTAGCATAGAATAAAGGAGCATCAGACACATTTGATATCCACTTCTCTAGAGTCCAATGGCGGCGTGCTTTACACCACTGCATCCGACGCTTTGCATTGCACTTGGTGATGTAAGGCTTGGATGCAGCTGCTTGGCCATGGAAACCCATTCCATGAAGCTCTCTACGCACTGTTGTTGTGCCAATCTGAAGGCCACATGAAGTTTGGAGGTCTGTAACTATTGACTCTGCAGACAGTTGGTGACTTCTACGCACTTCAGCATGCGCTGACCCCGCTCTGTCATTTTACGTGGCCTACCACTTCGTGGCTGAGTTGTTGTTGTTGTTGTTGTTGTTGTTCCCAGTTGCTTCCACTTTGTTATAATACCACTAACAGGTGACAGTGGAATATTTAGTAGCAAGGAAATTTCGCGGAGGGACTTATTGCACAGGTGGCAACCTATCACGGTACCACGCTTGATATCACTGAGCTCCTGAGAGCGACCCATTCTCTCACAAATGTTTGTAGAAGCGTCTGCATGCCTAGGTGCTTGATTTTTATACACCTTTTCGGCTGGGAGATGAGGAGATATACAAGGTAAGTCTATGGACGCGTGCACCCGCATGCAGACACCGTGGGACAGGAAGTGCCTGCAAGCAGAGAGGAGTCAGCGCTGGATCGGAGACCCGCAGCAGCTCTGGTGGAACAGATGAAAACGACAGGAAAGAAGATCAGATTAAGAAACATGTGGCCATGGAGGTGATTGGAACACCTGAATCCAATTATTTGGAGAGGTGTCCCAATACATTTGGCAATATAGTATATATCTAGACTGATGCGGCTTGTATACAGACTGTGGACTTTTGTATTTTACTGGCATTACTGCACCAAGACTTTCTTGTCATTTCTTAACCCGTATATCACCAAAAGCTAGAATTTGTTTATTTCCTCTGTTCCTGATTATTTGTTTTTTTGGTTGTGCAAATGAAACTTTCCATATAAACCCAGAATAATGAGTTGCTGTATTACTTTGATTGGAAGATTTGACGTTTGCTGTAGGGATAGAAGGAATGCTGCAAATCTTGGGTATGCAATATTTCTTTGTGGTTTCGGTGAAATCCCAGGAAGTCCTTTTAATCTGTTCTTGGAGAAGTGTGAGCCCTATGCTGCATGATGGCTTACAATGAAGTGATTCTTCAATATGCTGGTAATGACTAACCGTACAGACAAACCCTGCTCTATAGTACATCTATACAACCTGATTTAGAGCAAAGTCTGATGTTTTATTAGGTTGTGCCACCATAACAATATAGTTTTATGCCTGGATTTATCTTGTTATGAAACAAACGTTCACCTTTTTATCTCTGTCTTTATTTCCTAAATCTGGAACAAGACTTCCTAAGATGACATACCTGGCTGTATGGGTTAAGGTGCAAATGCTGGTGAAGTGATGGAAGTCTGTAGCATTGTTTAAAGTCACTCTTTGGTATGTACCTTTTTTTTTTTTTTGTAGATCTTGCAGCCAAAGCTGGCCAATCAGGAAGCCAGGCATAGTCATTACTCGCCACATGGCTTCCTGATTGGCCAGAAAGCCAGCTCCATGCTTCCTCGTCACCTGTTGACAAGGGAGCATGGAGACAGCTTCCCGGCTAATCTGGAAGCAGAGTGGTGAGTCATTACATGCTGCCCGGCTTCCTTAACCACTTCCCCGCCGGCCGTTGTAAAAAAAACGGCCAGCCAGGAGCTCTCTAGATCTGAGCGGGCGTCTTTAGACGTCAGCTCAGCCACGCCCCCTCGTGCGCGCCGCTGGGCGCGCTCGAGCGGCAAATGCTGATATTTGAAAACAGGCAGCGATGCCCGTTAATATACAAGCGATCCGCCGGCCTCTGTCACGGGATCAGAGGGAGGGATACTGCCTCTGTCACGGGATCAGAGGGAGGTCGGTACACAACCTCCCTCCGGTCCCCTCTCTGCTGTCAGAATGCGGAAGTGATGTATATTACATCACTTCCGCATTCTCGTGTCACTCTCTAGCTTCAGCTAAAGCAGAGACACCGGCACTCCAAATTTGCAAAATACGTCTATTTATTGACGTGCATCGTGGTAAAAAACAACGAACGCTTTGGGGGTCACAAAAGATCCCCTTCATCAGGTAAAACATACCTTCAGACGCTGGAGAGAAGCTGATGAAGCAGATCTCTGCTTCTTCAGGGGGGTCCTAGGTGACAATAGGGGTCTTGGAGACCCCTGATGTCTCCATATAGAGGGCCTGTCACATATTTTGCTATCACATAAGGGAGTTTTCTTAGCCCCCTATGGGATAGCAATAAAGTGGAAAAAAAAATGTATGTTTCCCCCCAAAAAACGTTTGGCCTGCTTAGTCGGGTATCGATTAGTTTACCCTGTTCGTGGCTCCACACATGACCTGAGCCGCACGCCGCGCACAAGACGACATGCCTCTTCTCCTCCCTGACGCGCCGATGCCCGCCAACGATTGAGGGGGAACGGCACCTGACAGACCCACGATCTCGGATCTGTAAGTAAGAGTGCCTGCTCCCCAACC
>NW_017307753.1:315573-316328 GCF_000935625.1 Nanorana parkeri
CCACATGTTGATTTATTTTTTATGTATTGTATTGTACTGGTGGTATTCTGCATTGCGCTGTATAATTATACAGTGCAATAATTTACCACCAGTTATAGAGGAATACAACAAATCCCAGCCCAGCAATAATACATTATACAGCAGCGCAATGTACGCGGAATACCACCAGCTATAGAGGAATGCAATAATACATTATACAGCGGTGCAATGCACGCAGAATACCACCAGCTATAGAGGAATACAGAAGAAAGAAAGACCACCTTCATTATGACCTTGGGGGGTGAAGACCCACACAAGGCTAGATTTAAAATGCAATGGATGTTACTTTCACCAAACATTCACTGTTGGTGAACCAATCGCTGTCATTTTTAAAACGCATGCACGCCCTGCAGTTAATCATTTGTGAATGTCAGATTCTCTGCTTTATAAATAAGCTCCTAAGTTATTAGTAAACCTTTTTTCCTGTTCAATTTACTATGTTGGTGCCCTGCATTACAATTGAAGTATTGTTCTGTTTTGTTCCAGTAAAGACTATTGTAATGCCCAATGATATACAATGTTCAAATTTTACTTCTTACCATAGTGATCTGTATGGCATGGGCACATACGATTTTTCTATGGTAAAGACCTGGAGTCTTCATTCACCTGCAGACGTGAAGGAACAAAGTGGTCAGTAACTATTGTATGCAAAGTTAACGTGACGCTAAACTCAGGAGTTAAATCTTAAAATTGCATTCAAGTACCTTTTTTTTTTT
>NW_017307753.1:316407-321678 GCF_000935625.1 Nanorana parkeri
CCTTACCTGTCGACTCCCCCCTCCCTCCCACCGGTCCCGAAGCGATTCTCTGTTCCCTGAACTTCCTGGTTGCAGGGGGAGGATACTGATTGCAGAGGCTTCTTCTGCCATCAATCAAAGAGAGAAGGGGAGTAACCTGCCACAGGGCTATGTGTGTCTATGGGCGCACACAGCCACTGCGGTCAACGGTGCCTCCATTAGAACGATGGTGGCACCCGTACAGGGAGCGGGGGGAAGATTACTGCAGGGACCCTCTAGAAAACGAGGCATGAAAAACCGCAACCACCTCCAAGCAAATGCGGGTCTCCTTGTAGGAAATATTTAAAAAAAAAAAAAAAGTTAGATATTAAAGCCTCCTATTTAATATAAATGTATCTTATTTGTGTACCACTCAGCTGTTGATCCTCAAATCTCCTCTGAATTGGTGCTGACACTGTCCTTCCTTCTGGAGGGGGGCTACTTTTGTTCCCCATGGTCCCTGTGTGTGTTGCAACGTAGTCACCACTCCAAGCTCATTCCTGTGATAGACTGCAATCCCAATGCAAATTGGTGAACTAAGCGTGAGATTTTTTTTTTTGCATGTTACAAGGTGCAGAAAATATAATGGTAAAATATGGATTTATTGTTTTACTGGACCTAGGGCGTCATGAAGTTAGCTCTGGGTGAAGCTACTCTATAAACATGTTCAATTGTGAAAATTGAAACAGCCTTTACCTGTCAAGTGCAGAGCCTGATCATCAGGGCTTGAAAAATCCACTCGTCCGCTCGTCTGTGATGAGAGGACGGCGGAGCCTGATCTACTCTCCAGTCCCGGAATGCAGGAAGTGATGTATATGACAGCTACAGAAGCTGATGAAGCAGATCTCTGCTTCTCTGGGGGATGTGTCGCCTATGGCCAATTTTCAGTTTAGGCGGGTTCTTTTTTGCGTGCGCAAGCAATTTTAAGGCTCGACATGTTTGGTTTTTATTTTTTTAGATTTACTGTACTTTTTTCATTATATAGTAAAAAAAAATAACCCCCCCCCCCCTCCAGTGGTGATTTTATACCACCAAAAGAAAGATCTATCTGTCCCCAAAAAAATGTTAACCTAAATTGCAAGGCTATAGTCCGGTCATGCTGACTGGTGACATTTTTGACTGACTGGTGAGACACCCTAACATTTTTCAAGCTCTGCTGATCATCATCCACAAGACAACCTAAGCAGGAGTGTAGGGCTCTATCCCAGCTAAAATCTGAGGTTCCATTCGCACCTGCACGTTTAGAATTCGGCATGTTTTTTTTATGCGTGGAAAAGGCGCAGTCGTACATGCACAAAAATTGGCAAATATTAATGGATGCGCATTTTTCCACGTGTTTAGAGCTACAACCATAGTCTTTTGGAGGACTGAACGCGTTCTCGCCCAGAAAATCACGCTCTTTTTCTCGCGTTCCATGGTTTTGTGCACACAGGTGTTAACGAGCCCCATAAGAATGTTTTGTGTGAAAAATGCTAATTTGTGAATGGAGACTTAATGTGCCTGCAGTAAACCATGGGAATAGCACATTGGTCGAACTGGTCACCTGCCTGTCGTTTCCCAGGGGAAGATGCATTTGTAGGGAGTTGGTGTTCAGTGGAACTTCTCTGTGTCTATTGTAATCCTTATCAATGACAATCTGATTGCTTGGGGAGCAAAACTACTACCTTGACTAGAGGCCCCATTCTGCCTTACTATAATTCCTCTCTGGCCAAGTACCTCAAAGATACTTGGATGTAGTACTCCTGGACATTAGCTGGTTACTTAAAAATTGTGATTTTTAGTACGCTCTAGACTTTTGGATTGAGTAGTATGTATCATTATTTAAAAAAAACAACTTGTCCACAAGCAAGAAATGGTGCAATCTAGGCACCGAAGGTTTAGCAGAGCAAGGCCTTCTGTGGTAAACCAAGACTTTACCGGGCATGTACTACCCTTAGTAGCCCTTGCTTTTCAAATCCAGTGATGCTTTCCAAACTTGGCACTTCTTCTTCTATATCCCGTTGTCTGCAATATATTATGAAACCAAAGTGTTTTTCTGTTGTAGGGTTTGAAGGTCAGCAGTATAACCTACTCAAAATCTTTCAATTGGCTAAGATAGTGTTTACATTATATTTGATTGATTTCAGAACCAACCATAAAATGCCCCTCCTTATAATGTGCACACTGCTTTTTTGTTCAATAAATGTTATTGGCTTTCAGACAAAAATGGCAGAACCTAGATTTAAGTCCAAGATAAACGCTGTGCCAAACAAAAATAGCAAGAGTCGTACAATAAAAATGTTCAGGTAGATAAGCGGTTCCATATATCTTGCAGCAATAATACAACTTGTAACGGGTGGTTTAAAATGACGAACGGTGAGCCTTCGTCATTACAACCCAACTATGTAATCATTTCAGCACACATAGGACGAGAGGGAGTCATATGAAAGACACTTCAGGATGCAAGAGGGCAGATTAAGAAGATCAAAAAGTGGAGCAGGGGGGGAGTAGAAAGGAACAATTATACAATATAGTATACACTATGTGTAGGTTAGATTTATTAAAGGGACACTAAACTCAGGAGTTAAATGTTAATGAATTCAAGTACCATAACTTTGAACAAAACTGTATGTTATTTGTGTATCACTCGGCTGTAGATCCTCCAAATCATCTCTGAATTAGTCCCGACACTGTCCTTCCTTACCCCGCCTTGGTTTTCGGGGTTCTCTGCTATTCTGCAGCAAGGTAGTTTAGGATGGAGAGAAGAGCGGAGAACGTCCGTTCTCAGCTCTGCTCCTTTTGGATAGTGAGACAGAAGAGCTGCACTAGCAGCAGGGGTGTGGAAATTTTGGAAAAAACTACTTTCCAAGGACTAAAGCGGGGGCCGAGTCTACTTGTCCCTCATGACAATCTACTTGTCCTGATACAAAAAAATAATTTTAACCAAAACCGTATTTGGCAGTGCTAAGAAGCGCTTCTCATTGGTCAATGCCGTCAGGTGGCCGCGTTGACCAACGAGTGCTTGCAATTTGCGAGCGAAATTTAGAATACATGGAACAGGTACAGATAGTACACCCGTACTGGTGGACGGGAAGGACCGTTCGCCGAAAGGTAAGTATAGCGGGAGGGAGATTTGTGCGGGTAATTCCATTTTCCCAAATAACTTGGGAAAGTGAATTTACCCTTTTAGGGTTGGTGCAGACTTGGGGGTTCCCGGGATGTGTGATCGTGTGCGGTGGCATACAGCGGTTGCATCTGCATGTATGGGGTTACATCTGTGTGGCAATCGCTGAAAAAAAGGTACATGTACCTATTTTTACGACATGCACCGTGCACTGTTTTCAACCGTGATCGTGTGGGATCGGCCGGGCGTTATTGCAGCAGGAAAACAGGAAAATAATGGCACTGCCAGCGAAATCGGCGGTGATGCGATTCCGTGACCACCCAGCCATCCGCTCGGTTTCGTGCACGATGACCCGGCAGTCACAGATCGCACACCATCGATCGCGCTGGCAGTGCCATAATTTTCTAATGGCTCCCCAGTCATGCCAGGCACATTGTGGTGTTTTCCGAGCGGTAGCACACGATCGCAGTTGAAAACACTGCACGTTTATTCATATGCAGATGGGGGCAGCGGGGCTGGTTTTCATTTTTTCAATTTTTATTTACTTTAAGTAAAAATAATAATAAAACAAAAATTAAAAATTTTACAATCACCTTTTTTTTTTATTTAGTTACATTTTTAACTATTTACTTTTTTTTTAAACTATATATTTTTTTTTAAAATTTAACTGTATTGCGATCACACAGTGATAGGTGATTGGAGGTGACAGGTTCTCTTTATTGACCCCTGTCAATAAACGCCCCGCCCCCCGCTCTCGGCAATCCACGTCCCCCGCTTGCAGCGCCGCTCTCGGCGCTCGTTTTAAAAAAGTCAAACCAGTGAAAAAACTACTTGCCCGGAACTATATGTCCCGGGCGTCTGGCGATACGAATTCCACACCCCTGAGCAGCCTTCTCAACTCGGCTGTCACAGGAGTTCCAGCACAGTACTGTGCTCAAACTCCGGTATTGGAGGTGACGGGTTCAATAAAGAGAACCGGTCACCTCCACATGCTATCGCACAGGGGCTTGATTACTTTATTGCTATTGCACAGGAGCTAAGTGGGGGGGAAAAAAATAATATAAACATTGATAAAGTAAAAAAACTATAGAATTAAAAGATAAAGAATTAAAAGATAATAGAATTAAAAGATAATAAGATTAATAAAAATGTCAAATGTTTTAAAGTGATTTAAAAAGTAAAAAATAAGTGTGTGTGTGTGTGTGTGTGTGTGTGTTCGTTCTGCCGGTTGAACAAAAAAAGGAAATGTGTATACCCGACTTTGTCTCACAGAAATAGGTCTCCAAGTCAGCCAATGCCCCACTCAAGAGTTAAAGGACCAAAGACTGAATGATCATGCTCCCCCTATAATTTTATGGACATTATTGCTTGTCTGTTGGCTTAGGGTTAAGGTGCCCATACACTGCTCGATTCTCGTACGAGAATCGCGGGAAATCTCGCGATCGTACGAGAATCAAGCAGTGTGAACGAAAGACGTGCAACCGTTTCTACTGTACGGTCGCACGTCTTTTGTCGAACCAGCATGCTCGAAAACCTGCCGCGAATCGTACGATTGTCGGCCGGTTTCTAGCCTGCTCGTTCGACAGCTGCGAAACGGGCCGGTACGCGCACACTGCCCGTTCTGCATTGCGGTCATCGGAAGCCCGCCCCTCAGCGGGGCAGGCTTTCGATGATCGCAAGTACGATCTGCCTGTCCAAGATGGGCAGATCGTACGAGGTTTTAATAAGCTTACGACCATCGCAAGACAAAAGTCTTGCGATGGTCGTAAGGTGCATGGGCACCTTAACACAGATTACAACTCTTGGGAGCAATAAGATTTAAATACTTGCTTACAGTCATCTCATTGCCATGACATTTGATACTAATGCTGACTGTTACCAAGCAGTTAAATCTGCCAGCTGCGAAGAGACCTAAACACCTGTATAGCTCTAGTCTAAAGGTGCCCATACACTGCACGATTTCTCATACGAGAATCGTGGGAAATCCCGCAATCGTACGATAATCGTGCAGTGTATGGAAGGCGTGCGACCGTTTCTACTGTACGGTCGAACGTCTTGCGTCGAACCAGCATGCTAGAAAACCCGCCGAGAATCGTACGATTTTCGGCGAGTTAGTGGCCTGCATGTTCGACAACTGCCGAACGGGCCGG
>NW_017307753.1:325523-325864 GCF_000935625.1 Nanorana parkeri
GTCACAGGAGTTCCAGCACAGTACTGTGCTCAAACTCCGGTATTGGAGGTGACGGGTTCAATAAAGAGAACCGGTCACCTCCACATGCTATCGCACAGGGGCTTGATTACTTTATTGCTATTGCACAGGAGCTAAGTGGGGGGGAAAAAAATAATATAAACATTGATAAAGTAAAAAAACTATAGAATTAAAAGATAAAGAATTAAAAGATAATAGAATTAAAAGATAATAAGATTAATAAAAATGTCAAATGTTTTAAAGTGATTTAAAAAGTAAAAAATAAGTGTGTGTGTGTGTGTGTGTGTGTGTGTTCGTTCTGCCGGTTGCACAAAAAAGGGACA
>NW_017307753.1:326217-335235 GCF_000935625.1 Nanorana parkeri
GCGCACACTGCCCGTTCTGCATTGCGGTCATCGGAAGCCCGCCCCTCAGCGGGGCAGGCTTTCGATGATCGCAAGTACGATCTGCCTGTCCAAGATGGGCAGATCGTACGAGGTTTTAATAAGCTTACGACCATCGCAAGACAAAAGTCTTGCGATGGTCGTAAGGTGCATGGGCACCTTAACACAGATTACAACTCTTGGGAGCAATAAGATTTAAATACTTGCTTACAGTCATCTCATTGCCATGACATTTGATACTAATGCTGACTGTTACCAAGCAGTTAAATCTGCCAGCTGCGAAGAGACCTAAACACCTGTATAGCTCTAGTCTAAAGGTGCCCATACACTGCACGATTTCTCATACGAGAATCGTGGGAAATCCCGCAATCGTACGATAATCGTGCAGTGTATGGAAGGCGTGCGACCGTTTCTACTGTACGGTCGAACGTCTTGCGTCGAACCAGCATGCTAGAAAACCCGCCGAGAATCGTACGATTTTCGGCGAGTTAGTGGCCTGCATGTTCGACAACTGCCGAACGGGCCGGTGTGCGCACGCTGCCCGTTTGCAGTCATCGTAAGCCCGCCCCTCATTACAGTCATCGGAAGCCCGCCCCTCGGGGGCGGTTTTGCAATGATCGCAAGTACGATCTGCCTGTCCAAGATGGGCAGATCGTACGTTTTTTAAAGTACTTTACAACCCTCGCAAGACAGAAGTCGTGCAAGGGTTGTAAAGTGTATGGCCACCTTTAGCTGGCCACACATGGTTAAATTTTTAAAGTTGATCTGTCACATTAGTGAAAGATACCAACTATTTAATTGGTAATAAACTGCTGTCAGTTGATCTGACAGATCAAAACCTAAATGAAATTTGACTGTGTAGAAAACCAAGCATGCAGAAAAAACCATGCCTGTCTGAATGAACTGGATGCCAGGAGAATCCTAAATCGTGCTGTAACTAAGCTCTGTGTACAATTGATACTTTACTTTGTAAGACTGATCTACAAGAGCTGTAAACCTTCCAGATAACATTTGTAATTAATGTTATATAAAGGAGAGTATTGCGGGGTGGAGGGGATGGCAGAGCTAAAGTGTTGCAAGGAAATCTTATTACTGGAGTCTCTGAGAAGTGATAAAATGTTGCTGGTAATTTCCCCCACCAGTGTCCACCTGTGACTGCAATATTGGCTTTGGTTGGACTTTTTGTAAAGTCTTTCATTCATGTGGAGAAGATCCTGGAAAGAAAATGGGAATATGTTGATAGGTAATGTCAGCACAATGCGAGACATCTGCTCTGCCTCGTTTAGTTACTTATGAAGGTGCAGTTGTGAGGCCTTTTGAAGTCTAGTTGCTCTTTTGTTGAAGCCTACGTTCACCCACATTTCTTGTAACGCTGCTTTCGATTCTTCTGTAGGTTTAAAGAGTTTTTCTACATAGAATGGGATTGGGGACCGGACGTAGAGGAATGAAGTCCCCACCTCTTCTCATCGCTGTGCTCCTAGCCTGTGTTTTCGTTCTCGGAATAAATTACTGGATTACAAGCTCAAGATGTGTGGAGCTCCAGGTAAGACATTTTTAAATTCTGTTCGTGATTCTTAAAGACCTGTATCCATTCGCAGCTTGGGCTGCCGGTCACTGATTTGTAGAGAAGCAAGACCAGAAAGTTCAGCTATACCCTTTTGGTGGCAACCTTTTAATGATGGCTCAATTGTACAATGATTGATCACAGCACCATCATTACTCCGTTTTTATTGCAGCTATGGAAATTGTTCCCAAACAGCCAGGCTGCTCTGGGTGCATTCTGGTAACTGGTTCATGTGTACAACTTCTAGGACCTAAAGGTGCCCATACACCTTACAATTATCTGCAGATTTTCTGTGGTCAGATGGAAAAAGTGCAACAGATTGGCCCAGGTGGAGATTTCTCCATCCACACAGTTAAGCGTAGATGGAGGAATCTGTTGCACCTTTTCCATCTGACCACAGAAAATCTGCAGATAATTGTAAGGTGTATGGCCAGCTTAACCTATTACACAGGTGCAGAAAAATTACTGAAACGGAAAATGAGCTCAGGCTGCTGTGTACATATATATTCGTAGTGGGTTGTGGTTGGAATTAAAGGTTCTCTTTAAGAAGATCTGACCTGAGGCATCTTGCACCTGACAGGTGCTTTGAAATGTAGGCACTTATGTTTCAGTGCATGAATAGGAACCTTGGAGCATAATGGCTGGCTTGTGTGCAGCTAAGCTTATTTGGAAAGATGTCTGTCTGCCAAGAATGACCTCAGCTATTCTGCTGAGCTACTCAGTTGGTACTACACCCATTAGAACCATGTACAAAACGTTCAGCGGTATCGTTCCGAGTAATTAGGGGTTTTGTTCAACTAAATTCTTCTATAGAAAAGGGCTAGGTAAAAACCTGAATCCATTCTTCACAACGTGTCGCTAAAGAAAGCTGAAATCTCAGCTTTCTTTTACATATTCCAAAATATCAGCTTACCACTATTTGCGTACAGTATAAGGTGGCATTGGAATGTAATCCCATTAAGGTTTTAGCTACTGTCGTAATTTGTACTCATGGATGTTCTGCTCATTGGCAAAGAGAAACCACTTTAAAATACACCGGCCATTGTTGACCTTCTTCCTCCTTTTCTTTTTTTGACGTGTATACTGGCTCTCCCAGACTTTTTCAATTGCTATCATTTTTTAATTAATTTTCCAAGAGATTTAATAGTCTATCCCAGGCAGGGGCATAAGAATAACACACATAGCAGAGCATGTTCCAACATAAGCAATCCAACTAGAATGAAAGGAGGGATCATCCTCACAGAGGGCAGGGAAACTGTAAGATGGCACGCACTTCCATTGTACAATATGCCAATGTACATAGCTGCATAGGGCAAAAAAAGGGCCCAAAATAAGAGATAAAGAATATAAGACTAGGGGGACAAGGGCAGAAGAGCAAAGATCCGAATGGCAGGAAGTGAAGCAGACAACTAAAGAATAGGGAAGAAAGGAGGGGGTGCTCAAACAAGCCGGAGGGGCAGAAGAATTGAGATTCCTCCTCCCCTGGTTTAAGATCCAATTGCAAAAAATGATCATAGAAAGCCCAAACTAGAGAGGTTCAAAGAAGAAAAAGCATAGGAAAGCCAGGGTTCCCAATAAATCACACTTTTTGTCTACAACCTCTAAAGCATCTATCTTCAGGGACGGAACTACCGCCGATGTAGCCGGGCGCACCGGGGCCTGAGGTGGGGTCCAGTCCTGCAATATGGGGCAGTTCCCTGGTCCCGATGTTAGAACAACAGGGCCCCACACTGCTGACGGGCTTCTCAGTAAGGGGGCGGGTCCTGTGACTCCCCTCCCGGCCGTGTCCCTAGTAAGACGGCGGGAGAGGAGACGGGTCCCCTGCAGTGCACACATCGACACCCCCTGGCTGCTGCGATCCTCTGGCTGGGTGGGTCCGAGCGGCAGGGGGGTGGTCTGGGTTTAGGGGGAGAGTTGTGTACTGCTATTTCATGTAATTAGACAAGTGGTTTATAATGGGTAATATTACACTATAATGTCCCCTTTTTATAATCTATTTTTCTGATTAAATCATTACAAACAGGGCCTCTGTTCTATCAAAGTTTGAGACTACGTTAGAATGTGTGACCGGTGACGTGGTCACACATTTTAACGTAATCTCGCCCAGTTTTTCGGCGGTGGAATGGGTGAAGCATTCCAAATATATGAGTCTTGTGCCTTCCTCTGAATCAGACCCATAATATTGCATATACAGGTTGAATTGATAAACCTGTGACCTTCTTTTTTTATTTTATTTCAGTTTCATCTATGTAACTATATGCTTTCTTACCTAAAATCTTGGGGTGCTTTGGGTATTTCTTCCACATCTGTGCAGTAATTCAGTGTGAAACTTTACCTGGGTGCAGCAACTTCCTGCAATAAAGACCAGTCACTCCTTTTCTCTCCTTGTGCAGGGTGACTGGTCTTGTATCCGCCCCTTCCTGTAGTTTTCTAGAGGCAGCCTGTAGTAGAACCAGCTAGGCCCCGCCAACAGCTCTGCTCTATACACAGGCTATGTACAGCACATTGATGATGTTGCTCCTCTTTGTATGGTACCTGTATGCACCAACACCTTTGAAAACCCAAAGTAGATTTATATTCTCTGGCTATTGAGGAGTTTGTTTGTTTACATGAGAGTTTTTGTGCCTGGATTTCAGCTTTAACCCTTTCGCTGCCTACCCATCCAGACCATTTTGCACCTCAGCTGGCCACACCATTTTTGCAATTTTTTTTCAATTGCTGCGTTGCTAGTGTTTTGTAAAAGACCCCCCAAACCATATATTTTCTGAAAGCACAGGCCTTGTAGAATACAAAGATGGTGCTACTAAATTTGTAGGCCGTGCGATAATTGCACAAATGTGTCTCAAATTCATATTAAACCGATTAAAAATACACAATTCAATTGATAAAGCCCTAAAATCAGTATCTGTGTGTGTACAAAAATTGTTTTCTGACAATCTTTAAAGATAAAACTGTATTGAGTCAATAAGTAACCAATATTTGCAAATTTAAAAAAATGTAAAATAATGAAGGAACGCAAAACTGTGTGTGTGTATAAGCAACGTATGTTAAATTGTTTTTGCGCTGTGCTTGTGTTGTGATAAAATGATACAGGCGTACATTTAATTGCAACACAAGGTATCACAACGCATGGCAATGAGTCACAAAGCTTTGTCATGCGCTGCCGCAGTTAAATTAATTTTCGTTAATAGCTGTCATCAGCGGCTTGTGAGCCGCTGATGACCGCTATTAATTTAAAGGGGACAGTCCAGGGAACAGTTCTGCTATAAGTTCATGGTCGCTAAAGCGACCATGAGCTTATAGCAGAACTGTAAATGCCACCGCCGTAAGGCATACCGATCTGGCGTTTAAGGAACAGTTTTGTTCCGCCGTATGCCTTATGGCAGTGGCAGGCAAAAGGATTAAAAGCAAAGGTCCCCAAATGCTCAGCCTTAGGACATGACTGGGATAAATACTTGGAATACTAATTTCACATCACACCAATATCCATGAGCCCACATGGCAGCCCCATCCACAAGGGTATCCTCATGATGCTTGTAATCTCAGTACAATAGGGTTAGGAGGGCCCTGCTCGTGGGAAGTTACAATCTAGTAGGAGGAAATAAAAATCTGCCCGATTATTTATTACCTACCTATTCGGATGTGATGAAATCGGCGTTGCTCTCAGCATCATCCAGGACCACCTACTGAAGACTAAAGAGTTAAAAAAAAATAAAAAGGAATAACATAATGTTGGGAGAAGGGAGGCTTACGGGGAGGGAAGGTGGTCCTCAAGGTGTGGAGGCAGGAGCACAGGGTTTGGTCTTTAACACTTATGTTACAGTTGGGCTTTAACACTTGGGTGCGATTTTAGTGATTGGGTTTACATATACATGTTGTATGTTTGTTTTTATTATGGATACCATATTAATTTAAAGGGGACAGTCCAGGGAACAGTTCTGCTATAAGTTCATGGTCGCTAAAGCGACCATGAGCTTATAGCAGAACTGTAAATGCCACCGCCGTAAGGCATACCGATCTGGCGTTTAAGGAACAGTTTTGTTCCGCCGTATGCCTTATGGCAGTGGCAGGCAAAAGGATTAAAAGCAAAGGTCCCCAAATGCTCAGCCTTAGGACATGACTGGGATAAATACTTGGAATACTAATTTCACATCACACCAATATCCATGAGCCCACATGGCAGCCCCATCCACAAGGGTATCCTCATGATGCTTGTAATCTCAGTACAATAGGGTTAGGAGGGCCCTGCTCGTGGGAAGTTACAATCTAGTAGGAGGAAATAAAAATCTGCCCGATTATTTATTACCTACCTATTCGGATGTGATGAAATCGGCGTTGCTCTCAGCATCATCCAGGACCACCTACTGAAGACTAAAGAGTTAAAAAAAAATAAAAAGGAATAACATAATGTTGGGAGAAGGGAGGCTTACGGGGAGGGAAGGTGGTCCTCAAGGTGTGGAGGCAGGAGCACAGGGTTTGGTCTTTAACACTTATGTTACAGTTGGGCTTTAACACTTGGGTGCGATTTTAGTGATTGGGTTTACATATACATGTTGTATGTTTGTTTTTATTATGGATACCCTATAGGGATATTTTTATATGGTTTTGTACTCGTTGTACATTTTCCCTACTCATTATTGTTAGACTGGTCACATTTTATTCATAGAAAATCTATACTGACTTTACCACTAATATGACTGACGCTTGTTTATCGTATATTGAATAACTCTTCTAATTGTGTATTCTGTATTTTTAAGAATCGCGTGATGGAACTGGAGGGCAGAATGCGACGAGCAGCAGCAGAACGAGGAGCAGTAGAAATAAAAAAGAATGAGTATGAAGACATGTTGGGGAAACAGAAAAAACAGATTGACACCATTCAGTCTTTGCACAGTTCTCAGATGCAGACTGTGCATTCCCAATGTAACAGTGAGAAGGTGAGACATTCTGCTCCATCTCTATTCTGTCTAATAAACCTACTGGTATCATTGGAAGCCATACAGTATGTGCAATAGATATGTGTATTTTATTGGGGTTTTTGAAAGCTGCATATTTTCCCTGGACTATTGCTGGATTCTACTATTGCCGTATGTTCAATCGACTTTAACCTTTAACGTAATGAAGGATTAACATCTTTCAAATTTCCTCCAAACGTTCTTAAAGGTGAAACCTGAACAACTTCAAGCCAGCAGCACTGTGGGAAAAGCCACATCACTATGTCTGTATTTAAACTGGAACACACCTAGTTAATTCTAGATTATTTTAAAGGTGTAAGAATGTGGACTGTCCTGTCGGAGTAGAAATGGATAAGAGTTCTTGAACTAATTCTGAAAAGTTGCTCTTTAGCTTTCAAACCTTCAAGTTAGACTGTGCCTTGCTGTCACCACTGCGATGGGTTCTACAGGCCGATATGTCCCTGAAAATATTGCCCCAAGTTAGTGTACGTTCTTGCTAGAGACGTTACACTGTTGTGTGTTTTGTAGCATGCATTGATGGTTCTTTGTACTCTCTTCTGAGCTGTACAATATGTTTTGTGTAAATATAAAAAATAAACAATCTATCCAAAATAATACCCGTCCAGACTAGCCTGTTTAAATACAGGACATTCAGTGCCCTGTAAATGAAAAGTTTTAAGGAGAACTATGGGGTCAGGGCTTTTCCCCATAGTTCTCCTCCTTAGGGTAACGGGAGGACACAAACTAGCATCATCCCGTCACCCTAAGCTCAGTATACCGCAAGCTACAGCTCGCGGTATACTGAGATGCCGCAGCCAGGACGGATCCCGGCATTACTGTCGAGATCCGCCCAGCTGCGTGAGTGACAGCTGGCTCTGTCTATCTAGAGGCAGAGCCAGCTGTGCCCGCCCCGTCCGTTCCACCTGTCAGCGCTGGAGGATCGGACAGGGGAGGGGGGGAAATCCCTGCAGGGAGCCGTGAGTGACAGTCACGGCTCTCTGGAGGGATAGATCGAGAATTGAGCGACGCTATGTGTTCGCTCACTTCCCGATCTATTGAGCCGACCTGTGACAGTTTTCATTGTCACAGGTCGGCTAGAACTATGAGGTGAGTGTTTTTTTTTTTTGTTTTTTTTTCACTCGCCTCATAGTTCTCGCAAGATCTAGCCAGCCACTTGTTTACAGCGTGCTTGTTCCAGGTCTGTGACTCAAAAAGCCAGACTCAGACAGTCAGCTAGCATTTTCAGTAGAATACCAGAAATGACAGTCCCCATGTTTCTCTGATGACTGATTCCCTTTAAATGCTTGCTGACCAGGTGTTTACACCAGCTTCCTGTCCAGGCCATTTTTTCAGTATTCAGCTCTGCAGTACTTTGACATTTATTCCGTCATGGAATACCGTACTGTAATGAATCTAATACCATTTTTTTGGGGGACAGATAGAGCTTTCTTTTAGTGGCATTTAATCACCAGTGGGGTTTTTATTTTTTACTATACTAAAGGAAAAATTACAGAAAATTTTGGGGAAAAGTTTTTCTTTTACATTGTTAGGAAACCATTATTATTACCCCCGCATAGACCGGCACCTTTATACAAGCGATTGCTTGAATGTAGAGCGGCATCGCTGCCTGGTTTTACATTTGTGCAGTTTCGCGTGGGCGGGGCAAACAGGCCGTCTTTAGATGGCCATTCGTATCCAGGAAGCTCCCGGCCGGCCTTTTGTTTTGTTTTTTATTTTATAATGGCTGGGAGGTTAAAGGAAGATGGTTAATTTTTAAAGTTTCTATGAGCTAGCTGGTAGCTGTTTGTAACCCAGGCAACACTTCCTTCATATAGGTTTAAAGCAGAACTCCTAGCAAAAAATGTTCTTAACCCTTGCAGTTACACTCCTGCTTCTCCTCCCTTTTCCAAGCTAGTAGATGAACAGTTGTTGGAGTCTGCTCTTTCTTTTGTGATCTAGTACTGGACAGGAAGTTCAGGTTAGCGTAGCCAAGAGTTGGCTTTGGCTGTTTCGAAACTACTAGAAGTGCTTGGGCAAAAATGTAAAGAAATGCTTTGCTGGGCAATGTATATTTGTTTTATTGCAAAAAAAAAAAAAAGCAAAGTGTTTACTAAATACAGAACACAAAATATTGTGCTCATTTTATCATTTTATCTTCCGATTTGTGGTTTACAACTGTATACATGGAATTACATTCTCGTTCCACACATTTTGGGTATCTAGTCTTTGTCTATGTATTAGGCCTTTGCTGCCACCTACATAAGGCTTACGTCAGTGGCAGCCTGGGCTATTAAACACACTCCTGGCTGAAAATATGCTGAATCAAACCAGAAGGGACAAGGACTTTGTCTCTTCTGGTTTCTGAGCTGTCATTCCCTGGCCACTATGATCATGAGGGGGAAAAAAAAGCTTGATCAGCTTCATTGGGTTACATAGGTGACATTAGGGGTTTTTTTTCTCCTTTAAAGAGAACCTGTTGTA
>NW_017307753.1:335377-337817 GCF_000935625.1 Nanorana parkeri
GTAGTGCGGGTGGGGGGGGGGGGGGGGGGAACATACAAACAAACACATGCGTCCGGTGCACGTACATATAAAAACAGATTGTGCCACATGTTAGGTATTGTCATGCATGCTGGAATGAGTGCAATAATCTTAGGCCCATCCTTTGTGGTCAACTCTAACATGATGACCCTTAAAGGCTTTTAAATCGTCGCCTATGGACAATGTTGGGTGCCAAGTTTTTGTTTTTGTGGTTTTTTTTTTCACAATTTCACAGACACTTGTAATTTTAAAGCATGGCATGTTATTCATTTACTTTACGTAACATCCTCCCATATGTTTTACCCCAAAATTGGGTAATATATTGTGGGGTTTTTTTCTGCACTAAAATTAACTTTAGTGCATTTTTTTTACTCAAAATGTTGCGTTCAATGAACAGGTGTGCTAATATTACGCAATATAAAATCAAGGCAGTTGCAATGTCTTTATTCTACAGGGTCTTTTGCTTTCAGGAATATTTTATTTATAATCTATATTATTTATTATTATTCCTGTGGAGGTTTAACTACATTTCAGGCCTAAAAATACATGCGTGTGCAAAAATGGCCCCGGCAGCAAAAGGGTTGATCTGTGAAGTAAAATAAACAGGCATACTCGATGGAAGCATTTAATTTTGGCTTCTTTGCTTTAGAAACCTGCACAAGTATTTATCTCTTTGATGGAATGACAGGAGTGAATTCCTCCATGGTTTCAGTAGAATAATGTTTTTCATTAATGAGTCTTAGCCACTCATGTAAACCACATATGTATTACACAGCGTAGGATGGGCAGATCTCCAGTCTCATAAATATCCAATGTGCTATGATACCGTAATGTTTCATGCACAATGACAAAATCCTTCCTTCCTTTACCACAGAAACAAAAAAAATGTATTTAAACTGTTAGCTCCACTTCTGCAAAGAGTATGTTGCATCATAAATGGCCTGATTGCTTGAGGTACTTTAAAGTTGAAGTTTTAATTTGCTTAGATTTTTTTTTTTTCCCCCTGGTTATTCCACCTCATTCCCCTCATCAACATGCTAATTAAATTTTTCAATAAGCCTTTCTTTTTCATTACATAAACTATTTTACACCCAGTGATGTAATCACTTGGTCTCTGTGCAATTCAGGCAGATCATGCTGGTGGGAAGGGCCAGCAGGGATCTGTACATGGCTTCCTAAAAACATCACAGCACTTTGTTACAGTACTGTACTCCTCAAGAGTGCTCAGCCTGAGGCCAGCAGTGGGCTGTCTCTTGGGAGGAGTTATGCAAATGTTAAATTGCCTTCATGGGTAGATGACTATCAGGAGGAGTTGGCATTCCTAGGCAGATTTCCATAGGTAATGCCCACATGTGATGCTGGGCCTCCTTGATGGAAAGAACTGAAGTCCAATGAGAAAGTGGTGTGCCAAAGACTGCCAGGATGGGAAGGAAAGATCTAAATGATGCTGAATGTTCTCCAGCCAGGAAACTAGGTAGGCTGTATCTGAATAGCGGCAGCTTCTAATGCATCTTGTGGAAAGCTCACAGTATGCTGTGAAAAATCAGTAAGCAATTTCAGTACAGGAGTGAAGCCTGTGCATTCATACTCGCCCAAATGCTCCCGATACCTATTCTGATATGGAACTTCTGGTATCAGGAAGCCAGGTGGCAAGTCATTATACGCTGCCCGGCTTCCTGATTAGCTAGGAGACTGACTTCATGCTCCCTCGTCATCATGGAGCAGGCTTCCTGGCCAATCAGAAAGCAGATAATGAAGCGGGGAAAGCCAGCTCTATGCTTCCTCATCACGAGGCTCCATGCTTCGTCTTGGCATATGGATGAAGATAACTCTTATGCATCCGAGTCCTAAAGTGGTCATTCCACAAGGCTGACCGATTAAGTTTAGTCCTGTGCTGTGAAAAAATGTCTTGATCAAAAGCTCTTTTTTTTTTTTTTTTTTTTTTCTCCATCTCCTTGCCTTTACCTCTTCTGTACTGGCCTCTGTTTTACCAGGCGTATATGTATAAGGCTCTTGCTTTATATTTGGCCTGGCAAACACTGCATCCTATTCCCAGAGAGACTAATTCTGGCATTTTGGCCCGTAGCAGCACACTGCCCATTACATATACACCGAAAGTGAGGCCTTATCTATAGCTGTCAATTAATTCTGTGGGGAATTACTAGAAAGCCCCAGTGTACAGCCTTTAGATATGTATGTGGTTTTTATTTTATTTTTTTCCTTTTTGGTCAGACTGAACAAATATGGTATTCCAGGTTTCAATACTTGCACATGAGCTGTATTATGCACCAGCCTCTGACCACTCTGGTATTATGGTTGTAAGATCGCTGCATCTAAATTTCCCTGGTCCACTGGTCTAATAAGGTCATTATGAGGAGGTTGTACGTTCTGTTACACATTGTGTGTGTGTGATATATATATA
>NW_017307753.1:337896-347227 GCF_000935625.1 Nanorana parkeri
AGTGTGTGTGTGTATACACTCTAGATATATCTAGATCTATTATTTTATTTGGTTTACATTGAAGCATATATGCACTTGACTATAACACAGTAACCTTTCAATATATCCAGGGACAGCAAGCAACTTTGCAAATATGACCTTTTACCTGCTTTCTACAAGAACTGTCATAACCATTTCAGCTCTGTGACTACAATGTTTTGTTTACTTTGTACCTGTATGCAATGACGCTGCACAGCAGTACAGTATAGAGCAGGGTTGTGCGGTCTGGGGAGGCAGGTGAGGTAGAGCCGTCCAATTCAACAAAAGAAAAAACGCTGACGGCATCCATCTGTGATGCCCCATCTGTGATGCCCCATCTGTGATGCCCCATCTGTGATGCCCCATCTGTGATGCCCCATCTGTGATGCCCCATCTCTGATGAGCAAGTGAGGGACAGGGAGGTTTCTCCCCATTTCCTCTCTCTCCCTCCTCCACACATAGCTTGGTGACGGGGGCAGGCCGGGGGTGCTTCACCTGCCATGGACCTCACCGCATGTCCCTAGTGTAGAGAACGGTTTACCTGTTTGACTTAATGTTCTCAGTGCAATACATGAGGCTTTCTGTACTCTGTGGAAGTCAGATAATCAATAAAGAAACATAAAAAACCGCAAAAGAACAAAATCACCCCTGCATTAGTTTTCCCAGTCCCCCAATTACACGTATGCCCAGACATCCAACGTGAAAAGTGTGATTAAATCTAGAGAGAATGCTTCCTTGTTTAGTCCTCTTCTGAAGGCTACGCCTCTACAATTCATGGTGCAGACTGCAGATCGGTGAACATGGTGAAGACAGCAGACATGCTGAATATAAACAAAGTAATCTTTACACTGGCCTTGACATGAGATGACAGTGTTTTAACACCATAGCTATACAAATATAAGTTTGCCTGTCTCTATGTTTTAAACTGTAGTCATCCTTTTAAGGAGAATGTAGTGGAGGGTGGGAGACTTCGTTTGGGGCATAGCCAAAAGGACAGATGTAAACACATTTTTGGGACCCTTTAACGAAAAAAACCCTCAGTTTTCTCTGAAATAATTTGAAACTGACTAAAGCAATTGCAAACATCGTTCATTGGATATTTAATTTTTAAAAAAAAGTTTTGTTTTTTGTTTAAAATATTGTGTTGAATCAAAAGCAAATGAATAGCATGCGCAAAAGCGATGAGACCCATAACCCTAAAGCTCCCATACACCTTACGAATATCGGGCGATTTTCGTATGCAATCGCCTTTTCGTCCGATATTCGTAAGGTTGATGGGCAGTGTACAACCGAAAATACTGTACAATTGATCGACTTGACTATCCAGCAGGTTAGAAAACTTCGGTCGATTGTACGATTTCCGCTGAACATGCGCAGATGAAAATACGTGCGGACGATTACCGCAATTCGTCCAGGTGCTTTTCTGTTAATTACTGCTGATTCAACCTTGTGATAATCGAGGGCAGGATGGGGATGCCATACGAAAATCATACGACGGTTCGATCATCGGGCGAAAAGTTTTGTCTGATGATCGCAAGGTGTATGCGCAGCTTAACATTTTGCACAACCTTTTTATAGGCAATTACTGCAAAAAAGCGATTTCTGTAGCTCACAATTGAGTTTTCTTCACCTGCCAACAGGTAGTTTTTTTCCCCTCCTCTTCTTGAATAAACTGCTCCAGCTGGTTTGAAGGGTGTCTTCAGACTGCATGTGTTCAGCTCTTTCCATAGGATTCAGATCAGGGCTCATAGAAGGACATGTCAAAATAGTCCAATGTTTTTAGCCATTTTTGGGTGTTTTTAGCTCCTGTTTTGGGTCATTATTCTATTGGAGACAGTGTTTTTCTGACACACTGGGCAGTATGTTTTGCTCCAGAATTTCTTGATGGCCTTAAAATGTATGGCTGTGCCGTGCAAAGATTCAAGACACCATGTGCCAGATGCAGCACAGCAGCCCCAAAACAGACCTGAGCCTCCTGCATGTTTCTTAGTAGGTATGGTGTTCTTTTCTTTGAGGGCCTCATTTATTTCATCTGTGAACTTGGAGCTAATGGGTCTGGCCACAAAGCTCCAGTTTTGTCTCATCTGTCCAAAGGACATTCTCCCACATGCATTGTAGCAAATTCCAGTCTACCTTGTTTGTTTTTCTTTCAACAATGGCTTCCTCCTGGGTCTTCTTCCTTTTTGAGCCCATTGTGGCTCAATAAGTGACGAATGGCGCAATCAGGCACTAATGTACCTTGACCTTGGAGTTCAGCTTGCTTCTCTCTGGGAAGTTTTTCTTGGATTTGTGTCTCCCATACCCACTATCCTGTTCAATCTGGAGTCGATTTTTTTGCTCTTGCGGTCATGTCCAGAGAGGTTGGCTACACTCTCATGGAACTTAAACTGATTAATAATATTTCCAACTGTAGTCACTGGAATATAAAGCTACTTGGAGCTGGTCTTATTGCCTTTACCTTTTTAACATGCTGGTCTAAAATTTTCTGATCTCCTCAGACCACTCTCTTTGCTTTCCGCAGCCTTTCATGATGATGCCAAACTCTTTTTCTCCTTTTTTAAAAGACTGACTAACCAATTACAACATTGAAGACATGTGATGCTAATGACAGAAAACCGTTAGTTTCAAATATCCCTAAGATCCAATTATTTACAAGCTTTTATAGGGGTGCCAACAAATCTGTCCAGGCCATTTTAGAATATCTTTGTAGAATAAGCAATAATGTATCGTAATGCTTGCATTGCTTTACTGTGACATACCATATGCGGGCATGTACACATGCTAAAAGGGTACCAACAAATTTGTCAACATCTGTAGATGAAACAAGTGAAGGATTCAGCTGAATCAGATGTTAAAGCCTAGCTCTGGGGGAAGTTCCCCTTGCAGTGGGGCTACCCCTGCATTGCAAGGATCAACTGCTCATTTATAGCTAGGGAACCTGGGACTTTGCTACTTGATATTTTTTTGCTGGACATGGCCTTTAATTGTTCTCCATTTCCCATCTCTCAGTACAGTTTGTTCAAGTGTAGAATCATATTTCAACCCTTAGTGGGAGTTTTTACGGATGAATGCAATTTTGTTACACAGCAACAGAAGTAGATATTATACTTTGGAATTTTTAAATATGTCTAAGTTATAAAAAAGTAACTAACTGTGTAATTGAACTTGTTAAATTGTTAGTTTTTATAACTTGCTGTATTGCTAGAGCCAGCACCCCCCCAATACACAACAGTTTAACTGCCATCCTGTTGAAAGTCTGTAGTATTACAGTAAGGGAAATGTAACTCCACGTTTTATAGTGCTTTAGACCGTTTTCTGTATTGCGATGCAAAATAAATAGTATATTATAATGGCATATGGGCTCAATGAACTTGCAGACGTCGTCTTCTGTTTGCATCTGAGCTGATTTTTTTTTCTCCATTTTTATACAAGTCTATGCGAATTGCAGAAAGCAACTAGAAGCAGTTTGAAGCAATTCCTTAAGTAACTTAATAGTAAATTAAAGCATCTTAGTGGCATGTAACAGCCCGGGTGCACCTAATCGCATACTTCTGCTGTTACAACCGTAACATAAGATAAAGTATTATCTTATGTTAAGTTACTATTGTAACATAAGATAACAGGTAATTGCTACGCGCCTTGGTCTATGATTGATTTTCAGGGTGAGACTGAAAACATTTTATTACTGGTTTACCTTTTTTTTTCTTCATATACCTGGTGGATTAAAGGAATAAGAAATGATTCTTCTTTTAATGCAAAATGTATTCAACCCTGCACATAGACATGTGTGATCATAGGAAACGGCATAGTAAGCGTGACCAAGGAAAGCAACCTAGCTTTACTAATGTCAACTATGTAACTGCTGTGACACATGGAAAGGTATGAAGTAAACACAAGGAAGTGGACTAGTTATGGAGCCGTTCGCCTTACATTATGCAATCACTTCAATAATGAAATGACCTGATTGACTTTCTAAGTGTACTTGGGTGTTCTGATTTTCTTTTGTAATTTTGGAACATATACCGCCGTCTGACTTTTCTAGCACATCAGTGGGCATGTCTTGTGCTTGTTCATGGCTTTGCCCATCAATTGCACATGGTAAAACCGTTCTACATTAGACCTGATATTCCCTGTACCTTTGAACTGGTGACAACCGTAAACTGTTCTCCCCTGTGAGGATACAGGCATCAGTAGAACAACCGAGAGAGGTATTGCGCCTTCTCCATTCTAGATAATCCTAGAGAGGTCTAAGCATTGCTTGCATGTAGGGATTGAAGAACTGCACAGATAGTCTGAAGTGCTTATCTGATAACATTTTTGAGTGCTCCAATGCCAATTCACTTTTCTGTGTGGGGAAACCAAGAGCAACACTTGCATGCACACTTGCCACTTTCAGTGGAACCAACCTAAAGTTCCATAATTGCCTTTTCTCTAAACAACCACCTAATGCAACCATGAATACTATATATTTATTTCTGACACGGTCATGTACTCAACTGACAGAATAGTTTCCAGCAAGCCGCATGATTATAGCAGCCAGTTCTACACTCTGTGTTAGCTCTATTATTACTTCAGTTACCAGAATGGTTAACCTGTGCTCTAAATGATTGCAACATTTACAATCATCACATTATGTTCTATAATATGACAGCATAAGCCTGGTCCTAGACCGTTCTTGTTGAAGTTTGGCATTAGCATTCTGTCTCGCTTTAGAAATATTGTAACTTCTTCAGTCGTTTTACAGTCCATAATTACAGGTGAAACTCGAATAATTAGAATATCGTGCAAAGTTCATTTATTTCACTAATGCAACTTAAAAGGTGAAACTAATATATGCGATAGACTCATTACATGCAAAGCAAGATAATTCAAGCCGTGATTTGTCATAATTGTGATGATTATGGCTTACAGCTCATGAAAACCCCAAGAACCCCAAATCCACAACCTCAAAAAAGTAGATTATTACATGCAATCAATAAAACAAGGATTGTACATAGAACAATATCGGACCTCTGATAAGCATGCATATGTACTCAGTACTTGGTTTGGGCCCCTTTGCAGCACTTACTGCCATTACTTTTGCACGATATTCTAATTATTCGAGTTTCACCTGTATGGTTCATTCTGACTCCGAAGCTTCTAATGGAAATGTCCCTTCCCTAGCTTATGGGTGCATGCGTGTTGATGCTCTTTAAATTTGTTAAGGTGACCCTAAACTCAGGAGTTACATTTTAAAATGCATTCAAGTAACTTAACAAATGACAAAAATGTAGATTATTTGTGTATCACTCAGCCGTAGATCCTCAAATCATCTCAAAGTTGGTGCTGACACTGTCCTTCCTTCTGGAGGGTGGTTACTGTGTGTGTTGTAAAGTAGTCACCGCTCGAAGCTCACTCCTGTGATTGACTACAACCCCAATTCAAATTTGGTAAATTAAACATGAGATTGTAGTCCATCCCGGGAGCAAGCTTGGAGCGGTGGCTACTTTACAACACACAGGGACCATGGAGTAAAAGTAGCCACCCCCCAGAAGGAAGGACAGTGTCAGCACCAATTCAGAGATGATTTGAGGATCTACAGCCGAGTAATACACAAATAAGATACATTTTTGTGAATAGTTGAGGTACTTGAATGCATTTGTAAGGTTTTATTTCTGAGTTTAATGTCACTTTTTAAAATGTTTCCGTCTGGCTTTAATAGTGAAGCTGTTATTGGTCTGGGACTAGTATGCTATTCATGAATTTAGGGATGATGACTTCCACCAAAGGCTTCTGAGATGGGTTCCCTTTGTTTTTATCGTTTCCTTAAGTATTTATTATTAATTATAATTTATTTATTTTAATAATACTAATGCTTTTCTTTTTCACAGGAAAGCTTATTGAACAACCTGACCAATAAGGACAACATCATACAGTCGCTACAAAGTACGTGAAGCATTTGTTTGCATGAATAATTATCAAAATATAGGTGTATATACATTATGGTTTTATAGTCTTAGCAACTATAATGTTACATTAATGTATTAATCCTGTATTTCCTCCCCTTCTTTTTTTTTTTTTTTTTTTTTTTTTTCCCTTTCTCCCAAAAATTTTTATCCCATCACCACTCCTCCATATATCTAAGAAAACTGTTTTGTGTTTAGTTCTATTTTAACGGCCCATTTAGATCTTTAAAGCGCTGCGCAAACTGTTGGCGCTATATAAATTCTGTATTATAATAATAATCTGTACATACTAATGCATGTATACATGTTGGCCATGTTTCGAATGATGCTAGTTCACCTCTGTGCAATGTGTTGATCACCGTCCAATAATTTTGTTTATGATGCATCAGTGCACGCTGTGGAGCAGGGTTTAAAATTTCCACTCGCCTGCTCGCATTTGGCGAATGGAAATGCAGTGCAGGCGAGTGGAAATTCCTGTCAGGCTTGCGGTCTCAGACCGCGTACCTGACTCGTGGGAGCAGCTGCTCCTGCTGAGCTGTTTCCCTTCCATTCGGCCGGAGCTCTTCACTGGTCTGCTGACCTTACTAATCACACTAGATCACCAGGGATCTGCCTGCTCGCCTCCTCCCTGCCGAAATTTAAGCCAGTCTATAGGTTGGCAGCAGTAATTGCTTGTTTGCAAACGTGTTAGGCTATATGTTCAGAGCATATCATTAGAACTGGGGAGGGGGTTGCCAGGTTTGCTTTTTTTGTTTTTTTTTTTGTTTGTTTTTACAGGTCTCAGTCTGGAAGAGTCTAAGGTGGAATTAGAGGAACTAGAGGAAAGTCAGACCAAAAAATTATCTTATGAACTGTAAGTGCTCTGTTGTCTGTCTTGTGGTTTGATAATCTGAATCAATTTTTTTCAATAGTGGAAATGCATGTTCCTTCTTAATACACTGATGTTGTGGCAGTATTTGTGTTCAGCTTCATATGTGTGGTCTGGCTTACCTGGTTACTGTACTGAGTGTTGTATGTCCCACCCAGTTGCCATTGGTAAAGGCCACCCATTTCTGACACCTTACATTTTATTGCCAACATTTTAGCACTCTTCTAGGAAAAACTAAAGGTATGGTTTGACCAGGAACCAAACTTTGTTATTCCAGCCACGGTATTCTGTTGCATTTAAGCTGCAGGAATGAAAAAGGGTCCAAGAGGAGCTGCGTGCACCAACAGCCCCTAGTTGGGGAGAAGAAGCCTTTAAAGCTTGTGTAATAGTATAAAATACTCTGCTCTGGAGCTTCCTGCCACCTGGGATTTAAACAAACTATATTCTCGGAAGTTAATTGACTTAAGTAGGGTATACACGGGTAGCTTTCCAAACAAACGCTCAATTGAAAAATCCTGTCGAACGTTCAATAATGTTTTGTCACTCGAAATTTCGTCTGATTTTTGTCTTCATTTAACATTCAATTTTGGAATGAATGGAGTTTCCAGAATGAAAACCACATTCACATGTTAGAATTTCGTTTTTGAGAAATTTTCCAACATGCTCCTTCGAATTTTTTTATCACTGCGGTCTAAATCGACCATCAGTTTGACCCAATCAACGATTAGAAAGTCAAACCTTCCAAAATCGCTTTTTTACTTTGTTTGAAATTCTAACCATGTATAGCCTACTTTAGGCTAGGTCAGGGTTAGGCAACCTTGGTTCTCCAACTGTGCTGAAGCTACAAATCCCATCCTGTGGCTTGCAATGCCTTATGGGATTTGTAGTTTCAGCACAGCTGAAGAGCCAAGGTTGCCTACCCCTGGGCTAGGTGATGTTAAAGGCTGATCTCACTCTTCCTCAGTGACTCAGGAAATCCTGGACAGGCAACTAGCATTTTCAGAAGTGTGTCATTAATGGCAACCACCATATTTGTTGGTACAGGTTACCTTTTGATGAGCAAGCTAATGAAATGTCTATACCTTTTTTTTTTTTTTTTTTTTTTTATGGAGGGAGTTCTAATGGCCAGTCAGCAATGTGAAGTGACGGGTGCTATCTACTGCAATTTTTGACCAATAACAAGAAGGCTTATTGGTTTTGTTCCAGGAGGAGACTTGGATTATCTGCTGGTCTACAAAATACCTCTTATCTTCTGTTATGGAGATGCGACGAGGGGGGAGGTTTTTTGTAGTTGTCAGAGTATTGTGCAGGACTGACCAAGCTTGGGATTTTAGTGCAGCAGAGAAACTGGGGGAATGTATTAAAACTGGAGCAGCTTTGAACAGTAACCAATCAGCTTCTCGCTACAGCTTGCTCAGTTAAGCTTTGAGAAGGAAAGATAGAAGCGGATTGGTTGCCATGTACAGCTGCTCCCAGATTTTGTCAGCATACAGGGGAATTTACCAAGACTGGAGCTATCAATAAAATCAGGAAGTTAGCAGAACACTGGATTTAGCTGACCTGGTATTTTTCTATCCTTGCAGCAATTTTGAAGAGACAAAACATAGGGAAATGTGCATGTATTGCAGAGATGTACTGAATTATTATGACCAGACTTACACTTTAAAAGCGGCTAGCTATGAAAATATATCAACCTAAAATTACTTGTTTGGTCCACAAATGTAACATCTGCTATCTTCTTTTACTATAGAGGTATTTTTTTTTGGGTGAAGTCGTCTTCTCATAGTTTGCATAAACACATCTTGAATAATCTTCATCATTAACATTGCATAGAGTGTTAATGTAGAATCAAACTCTGCTTTATTTTTGCATATATCTACTGCTGGTAAGCAGGGGGGAGAGGGGGAATTAATTAGGGATGCACCAATACCTTTCTTCGTTCCCTGTGCTTTTTTTTTTTTTCTCCAGACCAAGTGCTGATACTTGTCCAAGTACTCACAGATACAAGTACTGATACATTTTTGTTTGTCATGTGACAGTTTTTCTAAAACAATACAGACTAATGATTTCAGGACAGTGGTGGAGCGCCAGAGCCAGGTCCCAGTTGCAACCGCTGTGACCTTGGTAGTTCTCATGAAAATGCCAAGTATTGGCACTGGTGTCTGAACATCTCTAATAAAAATGCTTCCAATGATACATTAAACAGACCAAAATGGAACAAGTAAGAGAGGGTATTTGTTAGGGTTTACATACACCTACACTAAGCAACTAAACCTAATGGTGACTTGGTGTTTAATCAAAAACCATGGGACAGCCTACAAGACTCTAAAGATAGCCATACATGAGGGATTGTTATTGTGAAGCTTCTCAAGACCTTCACATGCAAAGATGCGCTTAACCTATGTTAGACAATCCTCTAACAAAGCGCTTCTCTAGGATGGACTTTAATGCTTTCCATCGCATAGTGAGATTGTTGCACATTTGTCTCCGATCATGAAAG
>NW_017307753.1:347276-348766 GCF_000935625.1 Nanorana parkeri
ACATAAACTGGTTAGACCAGATGTTTGTTAAAGTGAAACTTTTGGTTCTATTGAAAAAAGGAAAATTTCATTCAGATTTACTATACACATTTCAAGGATTCTAACCTGCAGATCCTTATCAGTTTTTTTTTATTGCATGCATAACTCTGTCAATATTTAATGGCAAGTAAACACGGAAGTCAACTGCAGATGCAGGCTATATTTCCATCTAGCGTGTCAATTTTTTAAATTATTATTGTTTCAAATATTCATATTTTAATTCATTTTTCATTTAAAGTAGGGCTGTTACTGATTTGAAATTTTCGTGTTCGATTTAATCGAAATTTGTTTTTAATCGATTTTAATTTCGATTAATTATAACGCACAGACAGATCCAACTACATTGGCCTATACACATACAGCACAGCAATGAAGTAATAAAATGAACTAGGATCACACTAATCCAGCACGTTGTTATTCTGAGTTGCCCCACTCAATATGGCCGCCGCTTGAGTGGGGCAACTTAGAATAATAACGTGCTGGATTAGTGTGATCCTAGTTCATTTTATTACTTCATTGCTGTGCTGTATGTGTATAGGCCATTGCCTTGGCTGGCGCTTGTGCAGAACAAGTTTCTTGGGCAAACTCACCAGCCCAAGTGGCTCCGTCGGCTAACTAAGGGAAGGGGGAGGAGTCTGGTGATGTCACTGGACTCCTCCCCCTTCCCTTCATTAGCCGTCACGGACATCAATGTCACCGAACTCCTCCCCCTTCCCTTCGTTAGCCGACTGAGCCACTTGGGGAAGGAGGGAGGAATCCGGTGACGTCACCGGATGTCCGACGGGACTCCCGGAAGCCGGCAGAGAGGTGAGTGTTTTCATTAGCGATCAAAATTATTTTAATCGATCGAAAAGTTTAACGATTAATCGATAAATGAATCGTTAATTTCCACAGCCCTAATTTGAAGTATTACAGTATTTAATTTTTCTACTTTTGGCTATTGTGGGGGAAGGATTAGAACCCTTGTCTTTTTATTGCTATCCCTTAGAAAGATTTACCCTAACTTCCTGCCCTGCTGACAGCAGTTTTACCAGACTGGAATTGAGGGGAAAATCTGCAAAAGGGGCACAGATGACAATAAATATCTTACAAGGGTTCTGACCTTCCCTTCTGTACTAAACAAATGTTATTTCGGTCTGTGTTTCTGTTGGAGAATTTCCCTCACTTTCAGTCTGGTAAAATGTCAGAAAGACAGGAAGTGAGCATCAATCTCTATAACAGATTACTGTTACTTTTGTTTACTGTTTTTAAATGAAGCAGTAAAAACTGTAAGGTGTCTAACCCTTCCCCACTCTATTCAAAACTAAGAAAAATGCACTTTAAATGCTATGCTTAAGTGCACAGCAACCAGTCGACAATCATTTGGTATTCGTGAGACTTTATTAGAGCAAATTCTGCTTTAAGTTACTTTTTTTTTTTTTTTTTTTTTTTTTTTTTTTTTACTTCTTTTT